>NC_045745.1:11402854-11418076 GCF_008692095.1 Etheostoma spectabile | reverse complement strand
GTCTTGATACTGTCATGCATAAGACCTTTTTTCTGTCCTGGACTCAGTCTTGACTCAGACCCAAACCTTTTTGGACTCGGTCTTGTCTTGGTCTCGAACCTTTTTGGACTCAGTCTTGACTTGGACTCGACTAGTCCTGGTCTTGGACTTGTCTTAGACTTGACTAAGGTAGTCTTGACTGCAGCCCTGCTTTACACCCTCTTCATTCATTCATTCATATGATTTTTATGTTGTCATCTATCTCTTTCACATTGTATTTTCATCTTTCTTTCTTTTTAGCTGCAATGATTAAAAACTGATTGAGAAGTGTTGTTAGCGTTCAGTGACACTATTCCAACGGTAGAAGGAGAAAACCTGAGTGAAACGGATGCTTTTGTGCATGGTGCCATCCTTTGGCTGCTGTGGTGAACTGCAGGAGTTCACTCCTAATGAACGAGCAGTGTGGTAATCATACCTTATTAACAGATTCATAGCTAATTATGAGTAGTAGTGCATTATTGTCCTATTTGTGTCTATATGGATATATGAACATATCAAGTCATAGGATAAACAATAAAACATCAGCAGTGAATTGACACATTTTACAAAGTGATCAATTTAACACACATCACATGGATCACACACAATCATATTACAGTAAGTCGCCTCAAAAAAGATGAATCAGTAGACCCGATAATCATTTTATTTTTATTAGATACATACATCATAGTCATTTACTGTCTCCACATTGATTTATTGATTCATTACATAAGATCTTTTTAGCTAATTCAATCGGTGGATGGATAGTTTTGGTGATTTCTTTCAGCCCAAGATGCAGGTGAATCTGTTCAAGGCATGGAGCATTTCTTCCTTAAGTTCATCTGAAAACTGAAAATACATAACAAAAGCACTAAATACAGAGAAACCTATTTTCACTGGACTTTGGACAGGGACACTTGTGCCGTTAAAAAATGATTTGTTCATAGAAAACACACACTTTGCATGTATTTTGTAAAGAAGGCAATACAAATGGCCATGTGTTACTGTCACAGAGTCAGTTCAGTGATAGTGGATCTTTTATAGATAATATTTTACTCTTCCACTCAGCTGTGGCCATTTTAAACACACAGAGTCCATGTGGGACAAATCAAGTTAAATCACAAGGGAATCTTTAGTAAATAAACAATTAGATTCGTAAATACAAAAAAGACATTAATCAACCAATTAGACACAAACACATATTAATTGATTAATACAAGGCTACTTATGACCTCATGGAGTTACGGTTCTTTGTTTTTAGTTATATTTATTATTTTTATTTCAAAATTCAATTTCCAAGCCTGTTTTCCTTTCATAGTGACACGTTATCACGTGGTTAGCTGCAAGGTTTGCCGCCAGTCGAGTTTTATTAACAAATTTCAATTTATTTTTAAGTTAAGTTTATTACCTCAATTTGTTTTATAACTTTTTTTATTTCTATAAATATGACCCATGTGGCCTTTCACTTTCACTGAACACTTTTGCTAACTGCAAAGGATGAAACATGATCACGTTTATTGAAATACAACTCACTTCCTTCTCTTTCAGTGTGTGTAATTACGTCTCTTGATACTGCAACACAACTGAAATAAACAGCAGCACACATCTGTATTTACAGAAACGTGTTGAAACACTGTTATCCAAATCCCATTCCACAATATAGTTTTTAGACAATTTTCATTACGTGAGGTGGCACATTCATTTTAAACATGATATTGATTTGAAGCGCCACAAGTTTACATCATTTTACTCACAGACTGATTTACAATTACATGAAAATAAAGAAAGGCAAGGCAGCTTTATTTGTATAGCACATTTCAGCAACAGGGCAATTCAAAGTGCTTTACATAAAAACCATTAAAATAATAAAAGTTACATTGCAGTACAAGAAATGAAACATTAAAGAGCAGTTAAAAACAGTTGAACATATTTAGATTAGATAGATTTTATGCTGCTAGTATGGACCAGTGTATAAGCCGCTGCCCCAAACTCGTTATCGGAGCGCAATAACCTGATAATATGCCTCAACAATCCGTGTGAATATGTATTTCTATCTATCTTTATGTAAGAAATTTGACATTCAAGGAAAGGGGACATGCAGTCAAATGTTTTCCTTAATAACAGGTCGTAACCTCACTCATGTAAATTTCTTATTGATCCATATTTTATATATTTATTTACTTGTCTCTAAGTCCAACTGTTGTTCTTAAACTGAATCATTAATGCTGAAATGTCCAGGTTGAATCTTTATCACAACAAATTGTCTGGGTTTTTTTCTCAGGATTTAACCAATGTAGCCTTCAAAAGACAATAAGTATTGTGGCCATCGTCATTTTTTTTTTTTTTTTAATTGGCTAATTTTATCCCAAAACCTTCTCCCAAGACTTTTATTCTTCTAAACACAAAACACACACAATCTACTGTAATTGTTTTTCTGGGCTCCACGGCCACCAAAATGCCTGAAACATGTAACTGATGCTTGTGTTGCCCAGTTTTCCTTTTTTCACACCGTTTAAGTAAATAAATGTATATTTGCACTTTATATAAAAAACATATTATACTTAACAGATAGTAATGTTTTACCAGGTTAATGTATTGGTTGATGTTTGTTCATTTTATTGTATATTCATTGTTTTTTTTCTTATAGGGAGATGGGCTGATATCATTAAAGTATCTATGTCTGTTCTGTGACCACTACTGTTAACCTTTTAAGCCTTCATAATGACAAATAAGAATGGCATTTATAAGTGTCCATGGGCATTTTTGCTTGGGCATCTCAAAAAGCCTTGAGCTGGCCCTTTAAACTTCTTAGATTGCAATCGCATCCTGGGACTTCAAAACTCTCTAAACCAACCTAAAATGATGGCAATTATAATGATAAAATGTGTAAGGATATAGTGGCAAACCTAGTTGGTTAATTGACCTTTGTACATAGGCCCCAACGACGAGCCTTTCCCTGTTCCATTACTATGCAAGTGCCTCCCTGTATCCTCTGAGCAACACAGGGCATAAAGCCAATAACTCTGGCCTTTTGAATTCAATGCTCCACCCACTGAGCTTGTGTCCACAGCAGTGCAGCGGTGAGACTCAGGCGACCTGCCACACTGACCACAGCGTGCCCAGTGTGATGCTGTAGGCCACCACAGCCACCAAGTACACCCTGAAGAGCAGCACGTCCAGCACGTAGCCCACCTGCAGCCACTCCTTGGCAACTTCCCGGCACCTGTCCCTCTTCTCCAGGAAGTGCCGTATGGCTGTCACTTCTTGAAGAATGTTGTCCATGACAGGCGGGGTGTGGTCCCTGGAGGGGGCCAGGCCCAGTCCGAGCAGGCCGCCTTCTCTGTCATGGTGGCTGGACCTTCGGCCTATCTCACAGGTGTGGTGCAGGGTGCACTGGGCTGCAGGATAGGACAAGGGTAGACTTCATTTTAGTTGGAAATTTGTATTTCATTGAAGCAGGTCTGAAGATTGAAGCAAAAAGAATGAGCTTCCTTCTTGTGTTATTAGAAGGAAGAAACAAAGAGGGAAACTAATCTGTGAAATTGGCTGTTGTAGATTTTGGTTTGAAATATCAGAAAACACCTTTAAAGATGCTCCATGCGATGTCACGCGTTTTTAGGCTACAACAATTTTTGTCACATACAGTAAACATCTTCTCACTATCTGCGAGCTACTTGTCCCCTGAACACACACACTGTCTCCGTAGACAGTCCAGGCTAGCCTGACAAGCCAGACCGATTTTGAGGTGGGGGGTTGGGGGGTTAGTGCGCCAATGCACGGAAGGGAGTGGGGGGGGGACGGGACGGGGAACAGACCCGTATTCTGTAAAAAGTGAAGCATTATTAAAAACACATAAGTCAACCAGTTGGACAAAAGAAATACTAATGAACAAATACTACTAATTATTTTATGGATTTAAGTTTTTTTTATTTTATTTTTGTTTTGTTTTCAAAATTCAATTTCCAAGTCTGTTTTCATTGTATAGTGACAAGTACTGTCACAGGGTTATGGTTAGCATCTTGTAAAAACAGTGGTGTAATAATATTTCATAATAATGAGTTTTAATAACATACTGATGCTGTAGATATTGGTTTGAAAGTGTAGTAGGGTACTGTACATGCGTTGACCTGTACCTTACCAGTCCCATAGCTGTTGTCTTTGTAGTGCTCCAGGTCGGCGCCCTGGGAGGACAGCGTGGAGCAGAGGCGGTGCTTCTTGTGGATGCAGAAGAGGACTGGAGCTCTTTCCAGCACCAAGTACTTCACCCAGTGGGGCACAGGTGGCTGCAGGTCCTGCTTGTGGACCAGACGCACAATCAGCACGGTTTCTGTCAGGCTGATCACCAGCAGGGCCATGCAAACCACAAAGTACACACCTACAGAACAGGTGAGATGAGACAAGATGTTTGATGATGATCCTCTTACAGATCTAAATTTAAAAACAAACGCATCTCAATTTCATGGTTTGGACTGTGTCTCATTTGGACATTTGATCGCAGGTTTGAGTTCAGAGTCTTTTGGAGATTTGATATGTGTGTATGTTTGCTTGTGTGTTAACCTGTGCTGCCTCCAACAAGCCGGTGAGAATGAAGAGTGATACTGGTATAGACCCATGGTGTAATGGTAACGTGCTGATGATGTTTCCCTGCCTTCCACCCAATGCATGCTGGGATAGTCTTTAAAATCCTGAAATTAGAGCTTGAATTTAGTCTGAGTGCACTCTCAGAACTTGCTTTGTCCACACCAATCTGTCCCTGCATGCTTGACTTGCAGAGTAAGTGTCGCTCAATTTTGTTTTGTGCTCTCCTGACATCTCAATTTACAAAGCCTTTGCCTTTTTTATTCACACATGGTTTTAGAGGCAAACTATTTTATAATCATGAGCTGACAGAAATCCTGTTCTGAATGCAAACTGCTGATAAGCACCAGTAGGTCCCAGTCACCTATCAGCGGGGTTCCTATGGCGGTGGCAGGCAGAGTGTCAGATACAATGATGAGGAAGACAGAGTAGCCCAGCAGCAAAGTGATCTTGAAGGAAACCCTCTCTCCACTGTCTGGTGGCAGGTAGAAACCCACAATGTCCATCACCATCAAGAAGATGCTGGGCAGCAGCAGGTTCACAGTGTAGAACAGCGGCCGCCGTCGGATCACCACCTGGGGAATGTTGGTTTTAAGTCAAGTCAATATGTGTACTGTGAAAAAAGGCAGAGTGTGGTTAGCTTAGCTAAACAAAAAGACTGGAAACAGGTTCTAAGACACGTTGTGCTGTACCTCATCCGTTCAAACAGAACTGTAAAAACAACAGTTTGTCCATCTGTATTAGCAGTATTTTTGTCTACACAGTGAGCTGCTGTTGTGCCCATGCTTTGAGTTTGTTGTTGTGCCGAACTACACAATGTCCTAACTCCATCTCTGTCTCAATACATCACTATTATAATTAATATCATCAATGTTCTCATCTCACGCTTACAAAGAAAGCAAATGAGAACATTTTCCAAAAAATACACAATTATTTTGGCCCACAGTTTCTTTTCAGTTAGTATTATTTGTGGGAATGTTTTATAACAGAGTTGACAGTAGAGAG
Source organism: Etheostoma spectabile (assembly GCF_008692095.1). Lineage (NCBI taxonomy): Eukaryota > Metazoa > Chordata > Actinopteri > Perciformes > Percidae > Etheostoma > Etheostoma spectabile. The sequence goes on along the minus strand of NC_045745.1, from coordinate 11,412,475 downwards.
ACTGATTTGAACCATGGACCTGGTTTTTTTAAATACTTAGAATGTCCCTTAACATGTTGCTAAACAAAAGATAGCCCCAAAAAAGTCAAAAGTGGGAATTAAAATAATTTAGTTTTGAATAAAGTTGTGGGAAAACAGCATAAGAGTCATTAAAAACTGAAAGTAGCCCAATTCAGTTTTAAGTGAAGTTATGTAAATAACTCAATAAGGTGAGTAATTCAGTTCAAAATATGTTAACTGAGGTCAAATAAAAATACACCTTTACACTTTTAGTTTTTATTGGCCAATCAGTGATGAGTTATGAAACTAGTCAGGTACAGAAGGTGAGGAACAAAAAAGAGAGTAGAAGTAGCGGAATAGTTCAATGGGTTGGACAGCAGCACGAACGTAGGTGTGTGTGTGTGTGTGTGTGTGTGTGTGTGTGTGTGTGTGTGTGTGTGTGTGTGTGTGTGTGTGTGTGTGTGTGTGTGTGTGTGTGTGTGTGCGTGTGCGTGCGTGTGCGTGTGCGCGCGCAAGTCTAACTTCTAACTGAAATCGCTTAGTAGCTAGCTACTTAGCTAGTGGGGGTGATTATGCTAACAGCTCGGCTAACGTTAATTAATTGTGATGAAGGCACCTGTTGGACAAGATGCTTCAAGTCAGATATCGCCGTTTGTGACCAGAAATGCCTCTTGGTGCCTGAGACCTTCAACACAAGCCGTCTCCAGGACTAAAACCGAACTGTAAGGAAAACTTTATTTTTATCTTTAGTAGTTTGAGTGAATATTACTCTACTGTAACATTAAGCCACACTGCACTCCAGCTACATACAGGCCTGCGAGATTAAGCTCTGCGTATTCTATGTACAGTATGAGGGGAGTGAGGGGCTTGTATAAGGCAGTACACAGTAACAGTACACAGTAACAGTACACAGTAACAGTACACAGTAACAGTACACAGTAACTTTTCAGTAAGCTGTGTAAATCTTAGAAGAGCCGTTAGGAAAATTGCCATTGAGGCTAATTCAGCTCTGTTTGCTTTGGTGGGTTTGTAGCCAGTGTGCAGAAGAAGCCTAATGTTTTGTTTTAATTTTGGGGGGGGGGTTTAAAAAAAAAATTGATAGATACATAATTATTCCCACTATTACAGCATGGTAGCAAAAACGACAAAGAGAATGTGCCAATAAACTGTACATTAAGCTACTTATCATTATTTTGTTTTTTGACTTTGCTACTTGCTTGGTCAAAATAACATTTAAGGTAGGCCTAGGTTTTATTTAAAAGGAGTGTATTTTTTTTATGGGTTAAGGTTTTTTATTTTTAATAGTCTACATAGGATATCTAACAATGAAAAAAGGCTGTTCAATTTACAAAATGTATGTTGAAATTTACCCATAACGAATATTAATACAAAGTCTTCACCAAAGTTAACGCAGTCACAGATTTACTGGGTTTTAGCCAGTTTGTAGTGTTGTGGTGCTACAGATTTCTCACTCAGGTCAACATTCTCATTTGTTGTCTTATTTGAAGTTAAGAAAAAAAACTCTAATAGAAGAAACACCACCCCACATTTACAAATAACACACACAAATCTTACAATCACTATTACAAATACTTACATGAAACTTCATCTCAGCGTAATAGTCATCATTGTCCACACTGAAGATCTTGTAGTTGGACAGTATATGAAGCAGCTCCCACTCTCCTTGGTTCATGAAGACACTCTTGTCCTCCCTGAGCTCCTCAGGGCTGCGCATCAGGGTGATGTTGATGTCATCAACTGCAGATCGAACACAATGTCGGGCGCAACATGAAACGGCCATGGCAACAAGTTACCTTTCACCCTCCACTCTGCTTTCGAAGCACATGTCACAGCAGGCGAGAGTTCATGGATGCACAGAACAGGGCGGTTGTTCCACTCAGGTCTTAATGAGAAGAGTTGAAGAGAGAGCCGGATGTTGTTTTCTGATGCCGGTGAATATTTCTCTCCACTTTGCCAGAATTACATTGAAAGTAGCATAACGGCAGATTATTCTGTTAAAAAAATCTGGCAGTTCAGTGACGCAATGCTTGATAGTCTACAGTATATGAACGGAAAAAAGTAGAATTTTTTTATTGAACAGTCAAATCCGATTTGACTGGGAAAATTCTCAGTTGGTACAGTCCTAATGTTTACAATGGAGATTTCTGGGAACAGTTCTATTAAGTAAGTTAGGCTACCCTGGGGCTTTTGTGTATAACCTGTCAGGTCGTCTGATAGCTCGTTTATTTCTCCATTGTATTAGTGGTGTTGCTGAGCTCACAGAACTCCACAATTAACTTGGTGAATACTTTGTTATTAGTACTGATAGAAATGATGGACACAGATATAAAAAATGGGACTCACTGTGTAATAAACTGTAATTAGCGGCAGGCTTAAACAAATTAAATTAATTCTATATGTTTCTAAAGTAAGTGGCTTCCATTCTATGTTCATTTTGGAGTCAAAACAAAAACGTAGATGAAGATGGGGAAAGTACCTTGCAATATTTTTTTCATGTAGTAGGAAACCCTATTTTTAGAAACTTTAACCTAATAAAACTACACACATGGAAAATGTAGTTTTTTTGTGTGCACTGCAAATGCAGATCCTGATGATTGATTTTCAGTTTCTTTATGATGGCTTAAATGTCTGATAGACCCTTTATAACCAATTAGATTGTCCAGGTGATGTTTTACCCAAAACTAAAAGGTTTAGTGTGTGAAGTAAGTGAAATATGTCTTACTGGTATGTAGCCAGCTCTGGAAGGTGAGGCTGCATTTCTGGACATCAAATGGGAAGTTGTAGATGTTGAGAGTGCAGGCTGTGACCACCTGGATAGGTTTGTAGTTGCGCACCAGTCCATCATGTGTCACATAGACATAAGGTATGTCTGGAGACTTCCCCACATCTACACTGCATGTTAGAGACAAAAATGTCAACAACAATTAGTTTAGGAGTAAAGACACACCCTGGTAGAATAACAACAGCAGCAGCGGAAATAATCAACAGGAGCCGTTCTTACAACTCATTGATGAGGATGTCAGGCACCCACACGTTATTGGTAGGTAAAGAAACTTGTTTGACTTCATCAAAGTCTTCTGGGTTCCACACCAGGAATTCATCCGTCCATGACTAGAATATTGAAGAAGGGAATAAGCTAGATTAGTAAATAGTAGAGCATTAGTGTCTTAGTAACAGAAAATACACATATAATTCTGTAAAGTCATAAAGCCAGGGTGCTATTTGTGATCATGCAAAACAAAATGTGCAATAATTAAATCCCCATTTCAGTACCATGGATATAGTGCCACTCTGCCAGCCATGCGCAAACTTATTTATGAACTGTTCAATAAAAAATAATCTTAAAATAAAATAGAACAACATAGTGTCAGCATAAAACAGAGCGCTTTCAAATCGGAGAGCAGAGATCACTTTGCGGCAAAAAGAAAATACTTTCACCCAGGAAACGCTCTCTTGTCATTGGTAATGTTTATCCAAACCACAATCTTTTTCCTAAACTTAACTAGCCATTTTGGTACCTAAACGTAAGTTTGAGTTTATTGAAATCATGCTCACAGTTTACATAAATACAGAATATATTCTAAATATACATAATTACATATGCACACATTTACGTTTATGCTCACACTAGCTAGTCGTTCATTCAGTGCTGCTGTGTTGTACATTCAGCGTCTTCAGTTTATTCTGCGCTGAGTATCTGGTGGTCTCTGTTTCGCACACTCATCATGCGGTGCCTGTAGCCAGCTCACAGTCACCTATTGGCGGCTAACAACCGCCGCTCGTAGCCGGCGTCCTGGAGCTCTAGTGGCTAATACAACCGGCAACTGCTGCTCGTATCTTATCATCCCTCGCACTATAGACTGTTCACATCACAGCGCTTTAGTTCAAATACTTCTATTTTAGGTATATAATATATGGTCTATTGGTGAAGCATTGATTGCTTTGAGAAGGGTAATCCATTCTGTCCCCACTGGGAATTAAAAAAAACTCAGCAGAGGCAGGGATATGTAGACCAGAAAGGGGGAAATCCCACGCATCCCACCGTGCATATAGCCATGAGGTAAAACTGGATTAGAAGAGGTATACAATACACACATCTCACACAACTATAAATGTCATTGTCAAAGTACTAAATGTAATCACAAATTACCCTACATTTGCTATGATATTCATAATAAATATTTTAATCAATCTAACATTTGATAGTGTAATCATGCAGTAAACCAACGTAGCTACAGTAAGCAACCTACAGCACGTGTGAGGGTTTTTGGTTTTACCTGTCTGTACCACACATATGTTGTCAAAACCTGGTTCTTCTCGTCCTGTAGTGGAACACAATAAGACATCTGTTTTCAGTTTTAATCATATCATATTTTATCTTTCAGATAAAATAATTCATTGCATATATTATTCATTGTTTAGTACTGATATAAAATACATAAATACTTTGCTCATAATATATAGTAGTAATAGTTATAACATTTACAAATTTAATTGTAACACCTTTTTTTATGGAAATTTCCCCTAAAATGTTTGTTTTTTATTCAGAAAACCAAATAAGTGTTAGCTTGTGAAACATATTCTCGATTACATTGCTTTTTGTGATATTTAGGAGCCATAATCGCAATTAAAATTCAATTTGATTGTAGAGCCCTACCCTATAGGCCCCTGAACTCCAGAACTAGTTAAATTGGTAGGTCTAATCTTGGGAATCTTGAAGCCCTGCCTTGAAGAGAGTCCCTATGTGTTTATTCTAAATTAATGTGTTAAATCAAATTACCACACAGCAATACCAGTAAAAAATCGTCAGCTATTTTTTGCCTCAGGGCCTATAGAAGGTTAATTCATTCATTTTTCTGTGTTAATATAAGAGTTACAAATCAAATTAACCCTGTAAGCCTCAATGAGGTTTGCACATGTTTGTATGTATAACGCAGATAATTATCCAGATGGCGTATAAAATAATAAGTAAAGGAGTCGTGTAAATTGCGCTTCACTGTTTGCAGGTTAGGGTGACATTCTGGTTGTGTGTAACTCACCACATTGAGGATGGAGTAAACCATGAGGTCTATCGCCACTATAGTGGACGTCCTCCAGTCTTTCACTGGTCTCACTCCCTTCTTATATCCCGCGCTCAAAAACTCAGATAGCCGCACTAACGTGGCGTTGGCAAATCTTCCTGTGCTGCTGCCCAGTTTCTTCACTGAAAATGTATACAATATGAATGGTTTTATGTGTACTGACGTAGAGAAGTCAAACATACAGTTTCAATCTCTTATATTGTCACCAGGAGATAAAAAGCTTTTAAACACATCAGTAGACCTTTGTTTACACAATTTATCACAAATGAGCAAACCTTCATTGCAATAAATAGCTTCTTAGCTATAATAAGATGTGGCTGATTAAAATCTTCTTTTTAAATGTAAATAGTAATTGCAAATAAAAGGTGTAGCACAGTTTAAACAGCAGCAGAAAAAACTAAATACTGAATTTGATTCAAGTTAAAACTGGACTTTTTTAAAGAAAATGAAAATGAAGTTATAATTTAATTTAAAAATTGTATATATATACTTGGTAACAGTTCCTAGCTGGATGACCGTAAGCAATATCACTTGTTGTGCCACAATATATTGAATTGCATGCAGTGAAATGTGGTATATTTCATGCCACTAACTTTACCTCAAGATAACTCTTATCCTGAGTGTATGCGGTTTTGTTTTATTGGCAATATTTATTTATAAAAATCCATGTAAAACAAGAAATGCATTATCTATATTTTAAAGCTATATACTGTATTTATAAAGAAAAACAGTGCCACTAAGCCCTTAATAACCTTTGTCTAATTCCCCATTCTAACCAAATAACATTTGTAAAACTAATAATTTATCACAATGACAAAACACAGTAAAACAGACATTGTGTATTAGACATTTTGATGATGTTTTAAATTTAATGTATGGTAATTGGGTATAAAATGTTATTTATTTCGTCACTTTAGATTTGATGAAATCCTAAATTATCTGATAAATAACCTTGTAGATAAAACTACTACTACTGAGATCAACAGGCAAATGTTTGAAAGCATATAACGTAGTGTAAAAGAGAAGCTGCTGTACTGTACCTGTGCAGGCTTTTGATGCTCCTTGAATCAGAAGGAAGATGAGTGCTGTCCTGGCTGGTGAGAGCCTCATTGTGCCAGTTCACCTGTGTTTTCTTCTCCTGCTGTGGTAGTGTGCCGGCTGCTCTGATGAAAGGCCTCGGGATGCCTGACACCCATATCCTCCATATCCATCCACTATATCCATCACTTCACTCTCATCCAGTATCAAAACCTTGTTAGTGTCCCTCAGCTCATAAGGGTGTATCCATCTGCTCTGACACCACTCCTCCTTGTTCAATAAAGCAGCAGCTCTCTGAGATAAATGGAGCTGAGAGACTGCAGAAATAAAAGCTAGCGACCGGATCGTTTGTCATGTCTGAGTAATCATTTAATTATGTAGTATGCCAACACCAGGCCAGTGTGTTACAGTGATTTAGCACAATTAAGAGACTGTCAGGCAAGAGTGTTAACTCACTGACAGCAAAGTTCTAGCATTTAATGTCCTGTATCACAGAAAACCCACAGTGGCCATAGTGGCCTGCTTGTTTTCCTTTTCTTAATATTGCTAGCCCAAATGTTGAAGACTTTCAAGGCTGCCAATATTAAAAAGGAATTAATTGAATTAAATTAATTTTCATTTGTGTGTGCATGCTGCATAGGAAAATGTAAATTAAAAAAACTGTCTTACATTCAGCCACTAGAGGTTGGGCGATATGATCTGGTTTACAGTTCCAAATTATCTCAAAGGTCAAGTCAAACTTTATTTGTGAAGCACATTTAAACCAACATGGTGTTGGATGGAGTTGAGGTGAGTGCTCTGTGCAGGCCATGGACAAAACGCATATGCTTATTCATCAGGTAAAAATATGCATCTCCAAAGTTGTTGATATCATTTTTTTAGATAAACTGAAAGATGACATTTTCCTTAATGGTATGAGAAAATGCTCATACTTCCTAAGATAAATAATTTTGAACTTGAAGGGCAATCAGAGAGCACAGACCTCCGCCATGACATGCCCTATCTCACAATGTTAATGGAGGTTGAACTTTCTCAGCTCATTCTCCAATTTGTCCAACACAACATGAATGCATGCTCTATCTTTATTAACAAAAGGGAAAAATAATTTGTGTATCTGCCCGGGGATTCAGATTGAAACCTAAATGTAACGTGCTCTTCCTTGGCCCATGCTTCACTCTTCCACCAAGTTACACGAAAATCCAATAATAGTTTTTTACATAATCCTGCTGAAAACAAAACATTAAAAAAAAAAAAAAACTGAATAATCTGAAAATGCATCAGTGCCCCAAAGCTTAGCTCATAAAAAGTTGGCGTTTTGGAGACACATGGTTTTCACACGACAGCAACAATATCAACAATTGCTCTAGACCAAAAGTAAATGGACATGTGTGCCCACATACTTTTGTAGTATATTCTCACTGTACTTCCAAGTATAACCATGCTATGGTTAACAGGAAATTAAATTTAAATGGGCCTTGAATTTACGTTAAATTTACATTCATGTCAAATGAAAATATAAAGTTAGAATTTTCTTTTAAAGTAATGGCAGCAGTTTCCAATCCTATTTCATGATCTGTGTTAAAGTCATCCATTAGCATAAGTGGGGAGGATATAACATTCACTGGCTAAAATGCACCAGTCAGTTGATACCAGTAAAAGGGAATTTGTGTTTAACTAGAGTTTTTTTTTTCACCTTTCCATGCTTTCTTTGGATCATCATCATCCTCAATTCACTGTCAAATTCTGTCATAAACAGCTATAAAACTCGAAATTTTTCTCACAATGCACAAATAATGAACATCGCATGAACATGAACAATACAGCCTCTGAGGGCTCTCTCATGACTTGATGTAATTCACCAATAAGAATTGACACGTTCCTGTTTGGTTTCTATAAGGCTTTTATTTTCACTTCTGGCATGTTATACTGTATATTCACAAAACAATCAGCTTAAAGGCTTTTCTTTTATTGCAAAATAATTATTGATGTTAGGATGGCATTCATGTTCACAACACAGTGAAAACATAAAGCCTTGAACTTGACATACAGCCATTACCTCATACAGACAGGAACTAAGCACTGATTAAACATTTATCTTCAACTTGGTTGCATAACATCATGTAACCAGATCCCCTGGAAGAAGATTTACACATACTGTGAAAATTATATTTATATGGATCTTTCCACCAGCAAGTTTGCCATGATGCACTCTTGATATTCTAGTCATGACTATTAGGAAACCAACAGGGAATAGAGACACAGCAGCTGAGCTGTGAATGGGTTTTATTGATCTATTTTGTGGCTGTGGGATGGAGATTAAAGTATGAATACAATATCATAACATCACACTGGCACGGAGGATTTTCTCCAGAGAGCTGCTTTATTATACATTATCCTTCAGTAAATCTATACTGTCTGGAATTCATGATAACAGAGACGATACAATAATGTCTCTCTCTAACTATAATGTCGCTATACAGTGGCAGCGCAATGTCTGCCGGTTAGGCGAACATAATATTTAGGCTTGTTCGAGATAAACTGCGCCTCGCCTCTAAAGTGGACGAGAGCAGGCGGCAAGTCGGACAGTTTCCAGCCATTTCCAGCTGCCTTCAGTCTGAACAGGAAGTCATAAAAACACTGACATCCTGTTAGATCCAATTCTGATTTAATACCATGTTATCAGACCCATCTATCAGCTTGTACTACAGTGTCCAGTTGTTTTTAGTAAGACAGAGTAGCAGTCAAAATGCTCTACATGTTGCTGATGTTAAAAAACAACATACTAGATATGTAAGCTTAACGGATTAAGTCTCTGATCACTAAATGTAACTAACAGCCACAAAAGGTGTTCTTTACAGAATAAGCCTTTAAATCAGACAAATAGAAATTTAAATGCTTGGGTCCCCCTGAGTCTTGCAGTGGGTAAAAAGCAACTGTGCTGCCTGCGTCTCAAACCTGCGGTTGCCTTGATCTCATGAGGTTATTGTTGCCCAAGTCTGCATGACGTCGGAGCAAGTCAAACACAAATCTAACCGGCATGCATTGGGTGACGATCGCCGGTGATCAATTCTGCACAGACACTGGCTCATCTCGAATGAGCCTAATATTTAAAGGATAGTTTTAGTTTCAGACAACTTGACTTTTTAGTTTTGTAGTATTGGCTGTCATCAACAGCTGGGATCTGGGAACATAGTGACATTACAAAAAAGAAGTTAGACGAGGCAATAAATGTGACCTGATAGGTTGTAAAGTAACACATATCCCAACCTTATTTGGAAGAGAAAACTAAGGCAAACGGTAAAATGATTACCCAAATTGTCCATTGTAAACATTGTTTTTCCTGCTTCATTATTGACCTGCCATATTTATCATGGAGCGTGTGCAGTTTTTCTGTGCAATGGATTATTCCGACACTTAAGGTACACTCCAAGAATTTCCCATTTATTGCAAATGGTTACGAAGTTAGATTTGGTGGATAAGG
>NC_045745.1:11397315-11402844 GCF_008692095.1 Etheostoma spectabile | reverse complement strand
TGAAAGCTCTCAATGAATATGAGCAGCGATAGGGATTCTGCTGAGAGCTAATCCCCAAACACTTAGTGAACTGCGTCAGATACAGAAATATAGATCAAGATAATATGAAAGCTTCAATGACTTGAGAAGGAAGTTGCCCAGCAATCAGTGTGGGCATTGAAGTGGTGAATCAGAAGAGTAGACCCACTTTATAAAGGCCACTTTGATGAACATGACAAAATGATACTAACAAACAAGCGTGCGACTTAAGTGCTCTGCCTGAACTTATTTAATAATAATAATTTAATCTGGATGAACTCATCTTGTTTACAAGCTGTGTGTTTCTTGCACCGTCTGATGTTCTAACAATGTCACCGTGTTCCCAGATCTTAGCAATTACTTTGATGAGTGCAAACTTGTTATGACTAATAAAAACAAATGGCAATAACTAAAATAATTAAGAAGTCAATTATTAATGACGTATTTTAAAAGCATTGGTTAACACTGGCACAAAACATAAAGTGTATCCTATTCTATTAATATCTATTGGCGGGGGGGGGGGGGGATAAGTATATTTTAAATACATATTGTTCTATGTACAATAATACTTCTGCATTATTCCTTTTGCATTGTAATATATTTAGGCTTATCCAACAGAATAAATCACCGAATCCAGAATCACAGATATGGTAAACATCCCATTACAAACGTCACTAAGTCTCTGATTGTGCGGTCAGGCAAAGCTCCAACTGGCCCAGAGCATCAGCAGCGTACCGGCATACGAGGCCAGAACCAACAGATAAAAGCGAAACAGGAAACGGTCAAGCTTGGAGCAGAGGGCAAGCCATTCAGCCTGAGCCGAAGACTCATTGTCCTCCTGGGACAAAGCCAGGCGGAGGGAAACCAGCTCCTGGAGAAGCCACTCCAGCCCAGATGGAGCATCCTGGATCTCATTCAGGGACAGCAGGTCCTCCTCCACTGAGGGCTCAAGCTCATAATCTATAAGAAGATCAAAAATTTAATTTTAAAATGCAAACGATTAGTATTGATTCATTCAGTTTCTATAAATTAAATGTGGACAATTAAAACCAATCATTATGGAAAGGACGATTGTATTATTATTCATGACATCAGTATTGCTATACTTTCAAAAAAGCTCAGTTTCCAAACACTTTGATACAGACTGTTGTTGATCTCAGCTGGTCATAGAACAGCTCTTCCTCATCTTTTATCATTATTAATAGAAAGCTTTCTGATGGGAGATTAAAAGAAATACTTATACAACCAGCCGTTCCTTTGACCCTGTCTTAAGAGCCTTATTAATGCTTTTGTTAACAAAAAAAACTTCCCTCAAGCTGAAGTGTGCCTACTGTATATAGTTTAAGATCATCTTAGTCTGATGATTTCATAATATGAAGCACAGATCTGTTGTAACCAAACAGTTTTCAGAGTTGTCAAGTAAGCAAACAGTTCAAGACTGGTTGCATTAAGCAGCTCCCAGGGTGAATGTATGGAACTGATAATTAATAAATCTTGATATTCAAGGTTAACAAATATAACTAGTCAGTAAAACACAAGTCAGCGCACTCCTGTGAACAGGTTTGTATGATATCCTATCAAAACGTATGCACAATTCGTATGGTATCCTACAAAATTAACGGCTGGTCACATGACAGTTATCAGCGGGCATAAATTTTAGCCGACAAAATGACTAACATTAGAAAAGATTCTGGTTTGGGTTAAAACACTGGTCCGTTTAAGTTGCAAAGCAGAGAAAGAGGAGGATACCACATCGGCCCATCTGAGCTTTCATTTTCTCAAATGCAGAGCAGGATCCCTAGGGCTCGGTTTACACCTATCGCCATTTCTAACCACTGGGGGACCACAGGCAGGCTGGGGGAACGCATATTAATGTTTAAAAACCTCATAAAGTGATCATTTTAATGCGATTGGACCTTTAAGTTTAGGAAAAGATGAACGGGGCTGGCTTTAGTAAAACTAGAAAGCGAGTTTAGGAAACCGGACACAATCCCCGGTCTACTGTGTTTTACCCATCCACCACCCCAACTAACCTCCCTATGCTGATTTTTGCAATTTCATACTACTCGCTACGGCTTAAATTCACACGCCATCACATGGTAATGTAACTCAATGGAGGCCAAACAGCGTTGATATACACGCTAAAAAGCGATACGTCTTGATAACAAGCCAATAATGGCGTACAAATTGGCGTCATGGCGTGTCATACATAAACCATTTTATGACATTATATGCACAAATGGTTCATGTGGACAGCCTGTTTCCATGCAGCAGTCAAAATGCATTTGTGTGGCCAACAACAATACCCGAACATCTCTAGCATCCAAACTGTTTTTGATTTTTAGAGTTTAAGCTTTCTCGCCGATAAGGTGCCTTGACATCCTTTGATCCAAGTGTTCTTTTGCCCTTGACTCCCATGAACACCTGTTTTTTTGCAAACAGACCTTTAGATTTGGTGAACCATTAACCAAAAACACACCTGTCAGCAGGACTTTTGGAAATTCGCAGTCTTCGAGCTTGTAGCTTACCTCCGGACAGGTTGATGTGATTGAGGGTCCTGATGGAGGTTAAAGCGCTCTCTGGGAAGCCGTGACAAGCTGAGCCGTACTTGTCCAGCAGACAGGCAGACACTGACATTTGCCTGACCTCCTTCTCACTGTGGTGGAGCAGCTTCACTACCAGAATAGACTTGATCAGGCTGAGCATCAGCATGGCCATGCACACCGCGAAGAACACACCTGGATGGAGATGGGAGAGAAAACAGAAAAGCTCCCAATACTGGCTATTTCCACAATACGTTATGGTCAATACAAAGAGTAAGACATTACAAGTGTCATCAAATAGTTTTTTTTATTTAAATGGTCTAGGACTGGAACTAAGAATATGACCCAGTTCTTTTTTTCTCTTTCATCCATTTTATTCTATTAGACATCATAAACCAGGCCGGACTGGTAAAAATGAGAATGCTCTGTACTTTGTGCTCCGTCATTCTAAGGAACTCTACTCTTCGTTATTCTGACGCAAACCTTCTCCCCCCACCACTCAGGACCAAGCACCGTACCTGGGGTGACAGAGCTTTCACCATTGCAGCCCTCTCTCTCTTGAACTCCCTACCCATACACATCAGTGACTGTACTGACCTGGACACATTCAAAACACTAATCAAAAGACACCTTCAGATGAACTTTTCCACATACAATAGTCTTACATTCCTCACCTGATAGTTACTGGTTTTATTGTTTTGCTTATTAATTATCAATTGCTTATAAAATGCTTGTCTTATGTGTTGGTTTTATTGCTTATCTGGTTTTAATGTGCTAAATGTGCTGGTTTTACTGTAAAGTGTTGTTGAGTAAGTTGTAAAGCGCTATATAAAGAAAAATGTATTAGTATTATAGAGTAGTTAAGGCTTTACTGATGATATGCAACAACAACAAAATAAATAACAACCGGAAAGAAATGTATTGTCCATTTATTTTAATTTAAAGTATACCAAACAGACAAAATCAAGATGATGGAAAAAACATATGACAACCAAACGGAAGGAGGACAAAACAATTGGGTCTATAAACAAAGAAAAATTGATAGAATGGTTAAATGTATATATACTGAAATGATCTAAACAATAAACATAAACCATCCCACCTATGAGTGGCGTTCTGACTGCTGTGGCGGGCAGGTCATCCATCAGGTTGACTCTGAAGACGGTGTAGCCCAGCAGTATGCTGACCTTAAAGGCAATGCGTGTACCGCTGTTCAGAGGCAGGTAGAAGCTAATCACATCCACTAGCATGAGGAAGATGCTGGGGATGAGGAGACCCACCACGTACAGCAGGGGGCGCCGGCGGATCAACACCTGAATAATAGATGAGGACAGAGAGCTAAGATCTAATGGACAAACTCCAAAATAATATCATTGGTGTCCAGCCGTGCACATAGTTTTTGCTTTTTTTTGGTCCAGGGATGGAAATAACTTTTACTTTTACAGATCTTTTTCAAGTTCAGTTCAAATTAACATTTTATCAGAACTGAAAATGGACTAAAGCATTTTCCATGAGAAACCCTTTTCATATGGCATGAATACCTTTTGAGCTACAAAACTGTCACAGCGTAACAATATCCCAGTGAGCCATGAAATGCTCCGTTATCAGAAAGCCTTTTCGCTCTTTGAGCTGAATAAATAGCAGCCTTCGCTGCTCCACCTGCGATGGGCTATGGGGCCATTTTCTTCACCACTAACAAGAGGTCCATTGATCAGGCAGCCACTGAGACAGTCTCATTATGGTTGCTCACCCTCCCCTGTCTATCAGCCTCCCTCTCTATCTGTCTTTTTACTTGCCAGAAACGGTCTCGCTCTCATCATTTGGCATTAGCTCACTAGCTCGATCCATGAAGGTCGCGGCCAATTGCTTTGCACTTTACAATTCCACCGCACAGTGTGGAGGGAGGCTAGCCCACAGAGGGACTACAGTTTAGAGCTCACCATCGATAAGCAATCACCGCCATCCCAGTGCAGCTACTTGCTCACTTGTTACACACCTGTTCCACAATACTACACCATTAGACATGAATATAAGGATTATATTCAAATAACTAACAGTATGGTTTCTGTCACAATTTTACCATTCGTACTCTTTTACTTTAACTAATTTAAATAACTCCCTCTGTCAATGTGACAAATGTACACGATCGAGACAATGAAGCTCAGACATTGAACTGGATGTGGGCATAGTCCGTGTTGTCTTGGTGGATCTGCCAGTAGCTGGAAGGAATGGACAACAGTTCCCATTCTCCGTCATTCATGAACTCCCTCTTATCATTAGCGATGGCCTCTGCACTCCTCCACAGCGCCAGGTCTATTTCCTTCACTGCAAGAGGGAGAGATAATGAAGGGCAAAAAGGAAAGCCTTAAATATTTGCTTTTCCTTTTGAATAAAGTTTGTCACTTTTTCCTCCCAGTAAACCCACACAGTGTTTTGTTTTTATGGATTTCATTTAAAGATGTGCAAACAAGGTTACATTTGAAATTGTACATCCTGTCTTTCTGTTTCATTCTTCCTCAGAGTTCAACCACCTCAGCTGGTAAGCAACTGATGTTGAATGTGTCACAAAACGATCTCAACTCAAGGTTCATTGTCTACTTTTTTCCTGAGCTTTCAACTGCATCTTACCGTTTGTCAGTGGAAGTTTGCTCAGTTATGCAATAAGTAAAAATGATCTGATTCCAGCTTGTAAAATTCTACTGTTTTCTAGTTTCTTCACTCCTCTGTGACAGTTAACTAAATATGTTTGAGTTGTGAACTAAACAAGACAACTGACAATCTTAAGGAGCTAGCAGAGATCTTAAGGTGTTGAAATGGTTTATGAGAAGTGATGACTTTTTATAACTTGAAAATTCTGGCTAGATGTTCCAACACCCAGACACATGAGGGAGTCCTACTGGGAAGCTCCTGGTGGTCCCTTGATTTAAAAACTGAGCAAACTAAATTCACTGATAAACAGGGTCGGGGG
>NC_045745.1:11395898-11397305 GCF_008692095.1 Etheostoma spectabile | reverse complement strand
CCTTAGATGCATCGCGACTGTCTCCAGACAAGTCAAACTTCAAGAGTGACTGAAAGAGGATGAAATAATGGACAACTACGACAAAAATGTCCTATATATATATATACAGTATTTCTAGCGAGGTTTTTATTGTGTAGTCATATATATATATATGTATATATATGACTACACAATAAAAACCTCACTAGACAAAACAATTCATTAAAACTTTTGTTTAACAAATATCTGTCAAAATGTAAGCTTTGTCTGGCTGCATTGTCTAGGAAATGATTAGCAAACTCAGATTTGTATGTATATTTTAACAAATTACACATAGAATCGTGAAATCGAGATGCATCGATAATCGGTTTAGAATCAAATCGTCGGCCTCTGAATTGGAATCGAATCGTGAGGTGTTAATTCCCACCCCTACTAATGAAACAACATGGCATCAAGACTTTGCGTAAATATACACCACAACTTTCTTTAGCCAAGTGGCATGTTATCTTTATGCATTTTGAATTATCCACGTGTATGTCTACGCTGCATGCAGCAGGCGTAGACATACACGCCGCTTGCCGTGTTATCGTGAGAAGAAAGCTACGGTTGGGTTTAGGAACAAGAAGAATGGGGTTGGCTTTAGAAAAATAAAGAAAACGACAAGAACAAGGAAATGTGACACAATCCCCGATCTCCTGGGTGAAAGCCCTGTGTTTTACCCATCCACCACCCCAACCAACCTCCCTGTGTTAAAATGTTAAAAATCGAGTATGCGCCTTAATAACACGCCAGTAATGGCATACGAATCGGTGTGTCATACATATGTAATTTCATGAGATCAGTCTGAATGAAGACAGTTGAAAGCTCTGGGAAAGGCTTTTACATAAAAAGCAGAAAACACACCTGAGTGAAGCCAGCTGCGAAAGGTAAGGCTGCAGTTCTGCTTGTCAAATGGAAAGGCGTACATCTCCAGGCTGCAGGCCAGTACCACCTGCTTGGGCCGGTAGTTCTTCACTGAGCCAGAGGAGTTGACGTACACATAGGGGATGGGTAGGGACTTTCCCTCATCCACACTGGGAACACACATGAAAGACAGGGGAAGAAGGGGAAGACATGAATAACAGGGCAGAATGTGAGA
This sequence comes from Etheostoma spectabile, assembly GCF_008692095.1. Classification (NCBI taxonomy): domain Eukaryota; kingdom Metazoa; phylum Chordata; class Actinopteri; order Perciformes; family Percidae; genus Etheostoma; species Etheostoma spectabile. The sequence continues at coordinate 11,396,188 of NC_045745.1, read as the reverse complement.
CAGGTCAGGCTGTGGTGGCCATTTGATGGTCCAAGTGTGGGCTTGCATTGCCAGACCTTCCTCCACAGCACTGCGGCGTAGGGTCTGGCTAGTCCACACAGCATTCAGGATGGGAGAAAAACGCACTCTGGTTTATTGGCATCTCTTTAAACCAATTACAATCGACGGCGCTATTTGCCGAGTGGAGCCACGGTGCTTCTGCAAAATAGCCTCTTGAAGGAACTTGTTTAGGTGGAACATGTACATTCAAAAGTAGTTGAAGTCGTGCAACAGAAAACTCCGATTGGACA
>NC_045745.1:11378289-11395888 GCF_008692095.1 Etheostoma spectabile | reverse complement strand
TCTAGCTAGCTGTCTGGATTTACCCAGCAGAGTTCTGAGGAGCAGTTAACCATAGTCCTCATAAATCGAGTTTAAAATTCCAACACAAAGAAAGAGAGATTTTGTGGCCGGGTTGGATCAGTGGGTAGAGCAGGTGCACGTATGCAGGGAGGTTTATGCCTTGACGCGGAGGTCCAGGGTTGTGTGATTTCCTGCATGTCTTCCCCCTCTCTCTCACCTAGCTGTCCTATCAAATAAAGGCGGAAAAGCCCAAAAAAGAATCTTTAAAATAACCAAAAACAATCCCGGAGGTGGAACCTGGTGGATATTGACTAGTCCAAGTGCTGTGAATGATCACATGTTTATCACAAGTGGTCTCCGTGGAATTCAAATTTACTTTTGATTCGATTTAATATGACTTCACCTTGTATCACCTTTGGGCAATTGCAACACCAATCACAAATAGGTAGGACAGAAGCAGAGCAGAGGACATAATAAGGAGGAAGATTGAGACCTATCCGCATTCTACAAAAAAATAACACTTCCTGAGCGGGCTCGGTAGATGATTGCACATTTAATGCAGATATGGCACACTGATTAACAAGAACATTGTAAAATGGCACTGCATATTAAAAAGGTTGTCCTGCTGTAGACTGAGACTAAAACGTTTTAGGATCATTTGAGTAAGTTCTTACAATTCACTGACGATAACATCAGGTATCCAGATGGCATCAGATGACAGGGAGATCTCATTGATGCCATCAAACTCCTCTGGGTCCCAAACCAGGAACTCATCTGTCCAGATCTGAAAACAGAGAAGGAGGTTTGTGCTAAAAACGTGTATGGAAATGTATGGAAATGGGAAGCAAATATTTACCAACACATTTAAACCAAAGCTTAAACTTAACTTTGTTACTAAAATGAATTGTGTATTAGAATAATTCACACATACTGGGATATTGCTGTTAAATTCCCAAGGCTTTCAGCATATTCTAAAGAAATTCAGAATACCCACGGTATTACATAAATTGTTTATTGCTCACAGTAGAAGTCGGTCACTGAGGAGGTAGCTTCTTGTCCTCGGGTCAAAATTTGATCCATTTGCAAAAAGCTTCCATCTCATAAATTTGGGCAAAGTTAAATAAATGATCAGTTTACTACTTGTGTTTAACTTGTTTTGTTTTTATTCAATTTTATTAGCCTGGATGCTAGCCAAACTTGTAAGTCAGAAGTTCATATTCTGAGTAGAATCTGAATATTACCATGTCAGGCTAAAATTCTATAGCATTTGGAAGAAAAAAAAACAATAAAAGAACATTGAAAAAAGTGACAAAAATGTTGGAAAAAAATTTGAAAACGTACTAACACAACTAATACATTGGGGAAAGCTTCAAAAACAACAACAACAAATGACAAAAACATTAATATAAGCCACAAAAAAAAGTTGACCAGGAAAGTTTTGACGTGAAGACAACACAAGGGTGGATTTGGAAGACATTGATTTTATGGATGAGCGATATGCTGGTTTTCCGGAAGCTTTACGGCGAGAAACCAAGAGGAAACCTGAGAGGCCAACCTACCTGTCTGTACCAAATACTTGTAGTTATGCTCTGGGTCTTGCCATCCTGCGAAAAGGAGAAAGTCTTAATGTTACTTTTTAATAATACTTGTTTTATATTTATGTTAAGACTTTGTGGACTTTGAGGATATCGGATCTTTTCTAACAGAATTTCAGCAGCAGCGTGCTCTTTCCCTCAGCAGTAAGCTTCACCAACAAGGCCCGGACCCCCAATGACACTGACTCTTTACCCCCATCTCTAGTCACTGCACTTGCACTAACCTTATTCTGCACTTTTTTAAATTTAATCTGTTTATTGATCCCCAATGGGGAAATTACTTTACATCTGCCCATTGCATATACTATATATTCTTTGGAAATGTTGCACTCAATCCGTTCAGCCTTTTTCTCATGCAACATTTACTATGCATATCATTGTTTTTTCTCTTTGTTTATGTAGTATGCTCCTAGGCAAATTCCTGCTACTTACTGTGGCAATAAAACCTTTTCTGATTCTGATAATAGCATTGTTTGCATACCACGTCAAGGACAGACTGCAGTATGAGATCTATGTAGATTGTGGTAGGACTGGTCCAGTTGTGAACAGGTCGAACGCCGCAGTCATATTTCCTGAGGAGGGTCCTGGTCAGCTGGTTCAGAGTTGATCTCTTTGGCTTCTCCGGCACACATTCAGCCAGATGAGCTGAAAAGAAAAGATAAATTAGCAGCTGGGCAACGTGTGGCCATGGGGCCCCCCCGATCCGCTGGGGGGGGGGGGCAATTTGTTTGTGGTAATTTGATTGAATGCTAATTGGTTTAGTCATACTTTGTGTACCATCTAAGCACAAAACAGAAACGATCCAGGAGGGGGAGAGCAGGGGCCCCTCAGCGCAGTTTTACCCAGTTAGTTCAGCCTCGCTAAAAGTTTGAGGGATCAATCAATCACTTTTATTTGTAATGTGACATCAATGTACAATTCCAGTGAAATGTGATCACATCAGCTCCTTAAACTTGTCCATGATTTATCATGAAGCAGAACGATGCATCAGTGGCTCTATACAATGCAAACTTGTGCATATTGATTGTAAATGCAGGTCTTATTGATAAACTTATCACATTTTTACAATGACAGACATGTGTGTTTTTATAGCTTTACAGTTCTTAAGCTTTTCATGTAATAAAATTAATCCATTTGCTTACATTGGTGGTTGTGGTGCCTTAGGACACCAGTGATTAAGAGGATACAATAACTTTTCTTTAACAAGGCATTCAGTAGTGCATGTGTCACACAAGAAAATGTTACAAACTTCACGATCACACTACTGAATTTGTGAGAAACTGGTCGTTAAACTAACGGACTGTAAGTAAAATTAGTAAAGTCATAATGCTGTCACACTCCAAAGAGCAAACAATGATCTTGGAGACATCTGAAAACTTTATAGCTGGCCTAATTATGATGGATATTTTCCCAAAGGACAAATCTTTGGAACAAATCCCTTAAGATTATTTTTGAATTTAAAAATGAATAGGTCATACTAGAAATGTAATTTATTTAGCCAAAAAGAGCATCTTACCTGACAACAACAGCATCAACCAAATGAGAAACATCAAGACAAAAAAAAAAATCAACCTTTAAGATGGTATTATCCAATTGTCATATCAAAGCATCCACTCTGTTAACACAAAAATATCCACAGTTTCACAGAGAAGAAAAGAGAAGCGGTACTCTGTGCAGGGGAAGAACAATGAGCAGGGAAGTGCAGACATTTTGGTCACACTGATATTGATTTTCCACTGGCCGGGTAAGGTGATACATAACTCCCTGAAGGTTTGTTCAGTGCCAGCGTACTAGTGTACTTACTTACCTGTTAATGTCCAGGTTTGTTAACCCATCCAAGAACACCAAATAGAGCATGGCATGATGCTTGATTGCATGATGCTATCTTTGACTTTATATTTTTGATATTTTATACTGTTATATTCTTATATTTTTTTGTCACTACACTAGACAGTCACTACACTTTATATCTTGACTTTATATTTTTGATATTTTATACTGTTATATTTTATACTGTTATATTCTTATATTTTTTTGTGTCAACACTGCAAAGGGATTGCTTTAATCTCGTTGCACAAGTACCGTGTACTTGTGTATAATGACAATAAAGGCATTCTATTCTATTCTTGATCCTTTTAAAAGACTCTAAAGACACAAAAGATGAGGATGATGGGATGATGCACGGGACATGTAGAACATTTCCATCAGATGTAATGATGCAGCCATAAGAAAACACCAACTTATCTTGGGGTTTAAATATTTCACTCATAAATCATAAAGTCAATGGGAAAAGTATAGCGCCAACCCCCAATGTATTTTCATATGTCTTGGGGCACCAACAAGGACAATAACAATAGCCAAAATACTGTTATGTAACAAATAGAACAAATGTAGCACAGATATAAATTAAAAGAAGTGCAAGTTCCACAGGATTAGTAATTAGCAGCAGTTTTTGTAGTGTCTTGTAAGTGGCTAGTGCTGAGTGTAGCCTATGCATGTGTGTGAGCGTATGGGTTTGTATAAAGGAAGTTCTCATGGCTCGTGCACTGTGTGAGAAGGGTTAATTACAGTCCAGACATTTTGGAGGAAGAGGTTAGAGAGTCCAGCATCCTGCCAGCCTGATGTAAGAAACAGTCTGGTAGGCCACAGCACTCGAGTAAATGTATTTAGTAACATTCCACCACTCATATGGTTTAAAATCTGTCACAGAGACAGGAAATATTGTATTACATTCAAAACTGTCCCGTCACGTTGTGTGAGCGCGCGCGCGTTAACTTTGGGGCTCGTTCTCGTGCACTCGCGGGTTGTGACAGGTGAGCGCGCGCAGCTGCCCGGTCGCTCTCTGCGTTTGACAGATGGAGTTGGTCTGACTTGGAGTCAGGGCTGAAGCGTTTGGTTAAAACAGGAAGAAAGTGACGTCTTTTTGTATCTGCAATGAGAGGTGAACAGACTGAAAATGGAGAAAACTCAACGAACTCGGTGAGCGCAAAGGATGATGGAACCGGTATTAACATAACAAGTGACATGTTTGCATCGGAATGGCCGAGGAACTAACACTAACACTAACCCCTCTGTTGTGCGAAGCCCAAACCTGTAGTCTACTAAAAATAACAATTTGTGTCAACGTTTTAGCTAACCACTGGGTAGAAAAGAAAACCTTTCAACATTATGATCATTTTTAATTTTGACGTCTGAATTCGGCACACAGAAAATACACCAAACTGTTCATGTGTCAGTACAATTAAAACTTTGGATATGAATTGGGCTACTTGTCCCACAATCGTATTATAATGATGTGGTTGATTAGCTAACGCTAGCTAACTATTTGTAAAAGCTTACAAAAGCTTAAATCAAATGTAGCTTTTGCCTCTTTGCTCGCTAAATCTCTGGCATTTGCTGGTCTCATAGGGCGCAGGGCCTATCAGTGCCATATTGAAGTCAATAGCCTACAAATACATGCTATAAAAGATTTCATTTCTCTTTGACCATGTGGTATTGTAGAGTTTAGCATTTCCACTTTTCAGTAGGCTATTTGGCGCTTTCGCCGGCTATTGCTTTTTAGGCCGTTGTAGTTGCTATCCCAGCAGACATTGACACAAACGTCTAATGATGTTATGTACTAAAGGTAAAATGTTCACATACAGTAGCACTTCTGTGGTGTTGTTATACTGTTTGTTTGCATCTGGACATAGGAAGTGTGTGTGTTTGTTGTATGTCTGTGTGAGAAAAAGAGAGAGAGAAGGTCTGATGGTATGGTGAGTGGAATGATAACAGAAGCCTATGCTATCCTGTCAGTAGCCTAAATAGAGGCTAACTAGGGTCTCAGATAGCCCCTAGACTCCATATAAGTCTGGTCAGCAGTGCTCTTGTGTGTGTGTGTGTGTGTGTGTGTGTGTGGTGTGGTGTGTGTGTGTGTGTGTGTGTGTGTGTGTGTGTGTGTGTGTGTGTGTGTGTGACTGACACAGAGAGAGACACCCTGTCATGTCCACCTGCTGTTGGGGCTTTATATAGTGCCTCTGACTCAGAAGACTTATTTTGTTTATTTTTATTATCTATGAAGTCAAAACATATGACAGTCTTGAGAGTGTGTGTTAACACTTTTTTGGATAATGGGATGTTTGGTGGAGTGGCACATAATTGGTTGCCTCAATATATTTTGTAAGTTTACTTTAAAGGAAACAGTCGGCTAAAATTAGTTTATTCAACATGTCTCCTCCACCAAGGGTACACTTGTTAAAAAAGAATGTGACAATTCATAGTTTAGGAGGGCAGGGGGACCAAATGGGTCTCGATTTCTTCCCAACAACAGTACGTGGTTCAATCTATGTGCTGGTTAACACAAGGGTTAAACACTGGCAACACTGGCTAGTTCAACCATTTGAAATGGTACAGCTACCTTTTATGGAAAAGCAGTGGAAGAAATTAGGACAAATTGCCAAACAAATATACAAAAAATAATATATATATATATATATATATATATATACACACACACACACACACACACACACACACACACACACACACAATATATATACCCAGTACCCAAAACATATCCCACTTATGGTCCAGTTTTGCTCATTTGGTCAGCCCAAATTGGAGTCAAATGCCAGTCCATCACTAACCCAAACTATGCGAGTGCTGCCAAGAACACCTTGGCTGACACCCTGCATGAAGGATCATAAGCTTAAGCTTAACTAATGTTTTCCCTTTGTCCAATCCTTTCCCTCAGCAGAGTAAAATCCTGATGAACCAGCTAATGGAGATCACTGGCATCCAGGACCCACAGATTCTCTACAGAGCCTTGAATGTAAGACCTAAGCTCTCATTGTCAGCTTTTAGGATCCCTGACATTGTGTGATAAGACAAAGGATGATGTCTCCCTTGCGTGTACTATGAGGTTATTTTTGCCACAATGCAAGCCAGTGAACCTTTATAAAGCAAGTGGAACATAATTACAACATTGTGATTTTCCAAATACTAAACGCTACAACCATTTTAAGACAGACAACTGTGTCATTACACAGTTTCAAAATGACCAAAAGGATTTTTTGGTGGATCTGTTTGCTATAAATATGCTATAAGATTACTTATTGTTACTAAGATTATTTACAGTATACTGATTACCATCCAACCCCAATTTAGTTCAGTTGCAGTTGGACAGTAACAAGGCCTATCCTCTACTCCCTACCTTGAGGAAATGAATTATGTTTACAGGACATTTTGGAAATAAGTAATCAGATTTGATCAGCGCATGTAAATGAAGTAAAGATTGTTTAAATCAAAATGGCTAAGGATGCATCTGTAGCAATGCTCTGTGAAGCTCTAAAGCTCAATGTTAAGACAACCAAATCAGCAAGTTTAAGTGGCTTTTTGAGCAGCTGTGGTGTATTACATGTAAACAGAGGATGTTGTAAGAGAAAAAGGTCTTTGGTGACTGACGTTGTATGTCATGTTATTGTTATGTCATGCGTTATTACAATCCATCATGTGGAGGACGGAATGTCTACACTAGTGCTGCAACTAACGGTTATTTTCTTGATTAATCAATGACTAATTTGGTCTATAAAATATCAGAAAAAAGGGATTGGTGTGTGGATTTCCCAAAGCACAAGACCACGTCCTCAAATGTCTCGTTTTGTCCACAACTCAAAGATATTTAGTTTACCGTCACAGAGGAGTGAAGAAACTAGAAAATATTCACATTAAAGAAGCTGGAATCACAGCATTATGACCTTGTCTTTTCATAAAAAATGACTTAAGCCGATTAATCGACTGCTAAATAGTTGCTTATTAATTTAACATTTGACAACTGATCGATTAATCTTTGCAGCTCTGATTCGTACAAAATGTCATGGGAATCCAGAAACATTCTGCTAGTTGGTTAAAAAGCATAGCCCTTGCTGTTCTTGTGTAATTAATGTTAAAGGAACACTCTTTGATTACATTAAAAGCACCCCCAGGGTGCCTTGTTTCCAGTCCAGCACACCGCTTATGTATTGAAGCACAACTGCAAATGAAAAAATCCCTAGGAGCTTGAGTTAACCGGAACCTCATAAAAGTGATAATTGACTAACAGTACCATAAACAGTCTGGCTGACTGTGGTGCAGGCATTGTCCAACCTGTTGTACCAGGGGCAGACAGAGAAACAGCAGGAGGGGGGGGCACAAGCTCTTAGAAAAAAAACTAGACATTTTTGTCTACTGCTGGCTTCAAACACAAACAAGGATGTTTTTTCTCTGTTACCGTAATAAATCAGCTTTTTGCGTGTACATTTTTGTATTATGTCTTATTTTCATTGACGAACTATCTAGCCATTATTTTCTCCATTAATCAGTTAGTTTGTTGGACTACAAAATGATGATCAGTGGTTCCCAAAGCCCAAGATGACATCCTCAAATGTCTTGTTTTGTCCACCAATCCAAACCTTTCAGTTTACTGTCACAGAGGAGTAAAAAACCTGAAAATATTTACATTTTAGAAGCTGGAATCAGAGATTTTTTAAAGCTTTTTTTTTAGTTTTAGTTTATTTAGTTTTGTTTGTATTTCATATGTGTCTGTTTCATACTTGCGGCCTATTGTGTTGCTAAATCTAATGCAGATACTAATAATATCCTGAATATCTGCCCTTATCTTGTCCTTGTTCCCTGTCTTTAAGGCCAGTCAGGGTGACGTCGGACATGCTGTTGGACTGCTGACAACCCAGTCTGCAGAGGTCCAGGATCCTGGAGAGCCACAGGAGTCAGGGACCTCTGCAGAGGCCTGGAAGGGCCAGAAAGGTACACTGGCAGCAAAAGAAGCGTGCACAAAATTCTTTAATGTCAAATAATTGTCATATTTAAAACATGATAATTGGTTTAAAGAAAAACAAACCAGCCAGAGTGTTTTTTCCCTATCCCAGAATAGATAGCCAGACCATACTCCAGTGCTGACACACGCTATGGAGAAAGGTCTGGCAATACGAGACTTGTTTGTTAGTAATAAAAGTATTGTTATAGAGACAGAACGCATCGCGTCATACTCTGAAAGCGTAGTGTCAGGATCCCAAAGTCTTTCCATTCTCCCTGCTGCTTCCTCACGTTGGAATGTCGACAAGGAAGAGTAGATTTAGTTAACAGAAGAAAAGAATAATTATGTTCCAAAGAGCTATGCGCTCTGTCATGCCCCATATGTGAAAATTGAACTTGAAACTGTTTAACTAGACCCTGAAGAAGGCCGTTTCTGCGTGGGTTGTTACTCAGCTCAATTTTAGCATGTACTAACAATTTTCAACATGAAATAATAACCATCTAAAAAAGGCTTTTTTAACATTCTGCCAGAAGAGTACCTTTCTTCTTTTTTGAACGTTTGTGTTCCCTTCCAAGAGGCAGCACCATTATTTGCTTGAACTTTTGAGCCCTCCAGACCTTTTCTTTTCTGATTGAACTAGAATTGTGGGTTCAATGCAATTTTATTTATAGTATCAATTCATAACAAGAGTTATCTCAAGACACTATACAGATAGACCACACACCAGAATTTACAAGGACCCAACAGTTCTAGTAGTCTCCTCCAGAGCAAGCAACAGTGCGACAGTGGCAGGGAAAAACTTCCTTTTAGGAAGAAACCTCGGTCAGACCCAGGCTCTTGGTAGGCGGTGTCTGACAGGCCGGTTGGGGTTAGAATTAAGAGTGGCAATAACAAAAATAGAAAAAATTAGTAGTTTGTAGCAGTTCTTTGTAGTAGTTCATGGCATAGCAGGACGCTGTGCGGCATTACAAGGAACAGCAGGACGTAGCAGGACGTAGCAGGGCACTGCAGTGTAGCAGTTGAACATGGCATCACAGAACATGGAGCGGGACCAAGGCGACAGCTGCTACCCTGATTTTGGAGCCTCTCTGATCCAAGGGAACATGCTGGGGAAAAAAGAGTTGTTGGTTGACACTTTGTTGTTTCTTCAGGACTTCCTAAAGATGAACTGCAGACCGCCATAGAACTCAGCCTACAGGAATCCCACAATGCCCAGGAAGAGGAGAGAGAATTTAATAGGTAGAAGAGAACCTGCTTTTTCTAAAACCCTTCTTTGTTACTGGTGACTGTGATTGTTTTTATTTAATTTATTGCTGACTGACATGGAGATTAGTAAGAAATTGGAAACAGTAACTTCTACCTGCTAAAGATAAACATGTTAACATTTTTATTATGAAGTAAGCATACCAGGCATTTGCTTCTGTCTTTCAATTCAGTTTGTGTTTTCCTGAGAGACTTTAAATGGATTTTACCTTTCACCTATAAAGGTCTTATTAATCAACCTTTACACAGGACAGGGAGTCTAACTAAGTCAACCTGTGTTTAATACAGTTGTCAGTTCAATGCTTGGAAATGGGTAATTGAATGTCCTGCAGGGCTCTGGAGGCCAGCGCAGAGGAGAATGCAGCGAGAATGAAGAGGAAGAGATGTGAAGCCCAGAGTGAGATGTGCAGCCCTGCGGACTGGATCCGGCAGGACGACTGGCCCGTGGGCATTCGCAATGTTGGCAACACCTGCTGGTTCAGTGCTGTCATCCAGGTGAGGATCAGTGTGTAAATAGTTACATCAAAATGATGAGGATGTACTAAGTTTTGACGCATATGGACAGAGGACTACATGTTTGCTTGCTTTCCTTTTTGTTTTCTTCTTCTTACCTCTGTGCATAGTCTCACATTACCAGACCTTCCCCTATAGCTCAGTGGAGGAAGGTCTGGCTTGCCCACACAGCATTCCGGGATGGGAAAAAACTTGCTTTGGTTTATTGGCATTTCTTTAAACCAATCACAATCGCCTTGGCCACGGTGCCGCTGCAAAATAGCCTCAGGAAGGAACTTGTTTTGATGGAACATGTGTACGTTCAAAGGTTGTTGGATGTGTAACACAACACTCAGATTGGACAGATAGTCTAGCTAGCTGTCTGGATTTACCCTGCAGAGATCTGAGGACCAGGTAACCATAGTCCAGCACAAATACACCGGAGTTTAAAATTACAACACAAAGAAAGCGGAAGATAACGGACATCTGGCCGAAAAGAAGGACATCCCTCAATCCCTCAAATAGACTACTCTCTGCATAATAGTAGTAGTGTTCTTTAATGTGGGATAGGCAATTTTGAATGTATGACACTTGAATAAAAGTATTCTTAACACAGCTGCACAGTGCACACCTAGCACATAGTTTGTGAAGTGCACTAAGCTCTGTCTAAATGTCCACCTGTTCTAACAGTGTCCCACATCCTTTGCTGCTAAAACTTTAAATAGCCATCGCACTTGGCTCAAGAAATATTTATAGACTTGAGTTTCCCTTGCAATATATCTAACTTTAGTCTGTCAGAGGTGGTGTACCTTGTATTCAGTCAGCAAAGGTTTGCTTTTTTGGCTTTCACTAATTTCTTTGACATAATTCCAACCATTTCGACTTTAAAATAAGTGCACGTGTGGTTAATTTATAAGTAAACTCATGTATTTTTGTTAAACTGCTTCTAAATGATATCCCCCATGTGTTCAATACCAGACATGTTTTCAAACAGCAGTAACACTGTGACAGCAGAGAGATCTCCCTTCCATCTCACATTTTCACCGACTCTACACCATCTTAATAGAGTTATTAGAAACATCGGGAAGAATAGAAAAAGGTGTGGGCATATTCCTGCTAAATGAGTACATGCAGTTTCTCTCTGTGCTGCTAACTCTATTACAGGTCCATTCCAGACTGAATTTAGTCAGGCCTAAGCTATCAGGTGGCCGGCTGAAACTGGAGCTTTCATTGAGACGTGCAGGCTGTGTGGAAGCTGTGTGGATAATTAAATAGCGAGTGATGTGATGATGGATCGAGCAGTGGACTTCCTAGTATGAGCTTGAAATGGACAGGAGAGGAGACGCTAATTGTTTGTCTCTGTTGAACTCCAATATGCCTCAACACCGATTTTTAAGTCAATCCCCTGAAGGACAGGAGTTATTATCTGGGAAAAGAAATGTGGCGGGGGCGGGGGGGGGTGTTGCAGTGTTGTTTGCATACAAATGGAGTTCAAATGATACCCTTTGGTTTGTTTTTTTCATTTTTTCATTCTTGTGTAGATACGTTTTGTTACCATTGAACTGATTGTTGTAGATTCAATAGAGCCTGACTCTTGATAAAGCAGTCTCCCCTTAAAAAGTAATTATGTTATCAGATTGAGGCTGAGTGACCACACAATTCAGTTGTCAGCTCATATTCCCTCTATTATCCTTTTGTGGTATAATTTACTGTAAAACGGAGATAGGCAGTAATAGAATTTCCTCAAATGGAAACATATATCAAGATATTCATACGCTCCACACATGACACATAAGAATAACTTGACTGATACTAATGCATTTAGTTTATCATGGGAAACACAAGCAGCTTATAACAAAGTGTGCTCGAGTATTATGTGTCAAATGAAATTAGAATACTAAAGATTTTTTTTCCAAAGGTTGCTGAGACACTAGTATCTCCTTTGTTAGACCCCTGAAAGTAAAGAAAATATGTTTTATTTTATTTTATGAATTATTATTATTATTTAAGATAATTTTGATCAAGTTGCAACCACCACAGCTGAGTGGTGAAGTCAATGCAGACCTTCCTCCACAGCGCTGCGAAGGAGGGTCTGGCTAGTCCACACAGCATTCCAGGATGGGAGAAAAACATGCTCTGGTTTATTAGTTCCCTTCAGATTCAGATTATGGTATTAGGGGACCATTAATGTCTATATAAAAGCATCCAACCATGTCATGGGACCTTTAAAGATGATTTATAATGCCAAAAACTATTATTTTAATAGCTTAGTATTCTATGCACTAAAAAGGTATGTATAAAGGCTTTAGGTTGCCCACACACTATTGGAAGCCCAGTTTAATATGCAACTTCATTTTATATTATATATGTAGTAGGGGTTCCCCGTTAAGTCTCTTTTTCAGTTAAGGGCTCCTTGGTTTAAAAAACGTTTGAAGACCCCTGCCATAGGACATTAGCTAATGTTGTAAAAATATATATAAATATTGGAATTAGACAATTATGTAGTAATTTTGGGAGGCATGACCACTGTAATCATGATCTGGCGCCTGGTGATCTCCCACATCTGACCTGGACGGGAGCGCTGCATTAATGGTCCTTGTTTTGTTGTTTGTGTCTTGTCACAGTCACTGTTCCACCTGCCCGTTTTCAGGAGGCTGGTTCTTAACTACCATCTGTCTGAGAGAATACTGGAGAAGTGTAAGAGCCACTCTGTGAGTAAACAACTGCCACACATTTGTTTGCGTAATTTCATTTGTGCAGATTAATTTTTTCTAATTCATACTAGGGCTGTACAATACATCACTTTTTGTTTTTTATCGTCACCCTGATATCAACTGGCGCTATAAACACATCGGGAAAGCCTGGGACTTATCACAAAAATCACTCAGCGATCTTTTTTGTTGTGTGTTGACAACTTTAAGGGTTAGGATTAGGGTTGGTGTTCAACTCAATGTGCAATTTGTTCAACAAAAGCAATGCAGTGGCTTCCTTTTATTTCTTTTAAATTCAACAAGCAATTTTTTTGTAATTTAGCAGAATAGTGAAAGCAGTAGAAATGCAGAACTGAGTACACTTTAATATCTGTTTATTTATTGGAAGTAATTAGTATTTTCCTCATATTGTGCAGCCCTTATATCGTCACATAAAGGAGAGATGTGATAGAGTTGTGGGGACTTTCTGCTGATATAAACATAGCAACTATGTGATGAAGATGACTCTGAGCTTGTGTTAACAGGACAAGAGGAACATAGCTTTCATGCAGGAGCTGCGCTGTCTGTTTGCTCTCATGGTGGGCTCCACTCGCAGGTTTGTGGATCCCTCTGCTGCAGTGGAGTTACTGCGAGACGCCTTCAGGACCAGCGAGGCCCAACAGGTACATCACATTTCGGTCTCAAGACAAAAATCTTAATTTCAAGGTCCGCTTAAAGTTCAGAGGCCTCCCGTTTGTCGATAAGGCTGGCTTGTTTGCCAGAATACATATCTAGCAACATGAAATCATGAACTCAAGATGCTCCTGCTTCTAATGTTTACGATGATTATAAATTCATGACAATGACTGTTGATTTAACTATTGGTTGTGTTGTTTTCTGTTTTGTTGTATGTCAAAAACTAAATTACACAGACACAGAAAAAAAAACATGAAACAAGAAACACCCCTTGAAAATGAGATGAGATGCATGTCAAGAGGTTTGTCCTGTGAACCACCAATTCATTCAATGATCGCCGGCTTTGAGGGGGTCGCACTCTGCTGTTCTGTGGAGACAATGCCCTCAGATCAAACATGCCACTTTCACTGTGTAAATTTAAATAACAGGAAATATGCTGTATGGCCACTACCATAGTGCTTCCGCTTTATATTCTTTTTACATTAAGTAAGTAAGCATAAATGTGCATAGAATATAAATATGCATTTCTGTTTCCTCTTTCTATGCTCACCCATCTCTTTTCCGTCTCGCTTATTAACGCGTTAGTGAGGCTTTTATTTATGTTTTGGGAGGATAAATACAGAGCAAGAAATTGAGCCTGAACCCAAACACGCATCATTAGTAAACCCACAAACAAACGGCATCTTGTAATGGGAGGCCGTGCGTCTAGACTGCCTTTCCAGCGTGCACACTGATGGGTTGTGAGGAGGGCAATGTTCTCGGCCAGATGTGAGATGAGGTTGAAACCTTTGGAAAAATTGACCTATAGTTAATATTTCTTTTTTGTCAATCTACTGTCTTTACTTGCCTACACGAGTTAATGCTCTTGAAGCTGTAGTGAAAATCTTGTGTATAAATTCTTTTGCCGACTTGACGCTTCTGTGAATGAGATTATCTTGGTCATATCCAACATCAAATTCAGTATTGTTCGTTATAAGTCTCAGTTATGGAGACAGTGGCACAAATGCCTCTTTTTAAGAGAATAGATTCTGTATTATCATTTATATATATTTCTTTAGATACTTAACATGATGAAATTGTATTATGCTTTTGGGATTTTTGATGTATTAAATGTTTTATTGGTTGTGGTGTCTTTTTATTGGAAAATGAGTTATATTATAATTAGTAGTAGTAGTAGTAGTAGTAGTAGTAGTAGTAGTAGTAGTAGTAGTATTAAGGTCAAGACTGACTATAGGTGACTATACTGATTCTTTGACCCTGACTCTATCCTTTACTATTGCAACTACACAGTTTATCTAATCTTATTGTTTCTAATTTTTCAGGATGTCAGTGAGTTCTCCCACAAACTGCTTGACTGGCTAGAGGATGCATTTCAGCTGGCTGCCAAAGAGTTAGTTAGATGTCAATGTCATCCATATGCATGGACTATTCTTCTTGTTTCTTTGTTTTCTAAATTGCATAAATTTAATGTTTATTGTGTTTTGACTTTCAGTAACGTGGAAGACAAACAACAAAACCCCATGGTTCAGCTTTTCTATGGTACCTTTGTGACAGAAAGAAGACAAGAGGGTATGAGTTTTGTATGAGTTTTTGTCATAGTAACAATCAATAACAATTCTGTTCTCAATCACTCACATCTGTGTGACTCTGCTTAGGTAAGACTTTGTGTAATATCGAGCAGTTTGGCCAGTACCCCCTGCAAGTCAACGGCTTCAACAACCTGGACGAATGCCTAGAAGGTGCCATGGTTGAGAAGGAGATTGAGTCACTACATTCAGATCACAGCGTCACACTTGGCCGTGAGGTAAAAAATTTCATCAACTGACACTTCAATAACACTTCTATGTATAAGGTATTTCCGGCGTTTTGATGCCTTGCTAAGACCGTCATATTTTCTCTTGGTTGCAGAGATGGTTCAAAACGTTACCACCAGTCTTGACGTTTGAACTGTCTAGATTTGAATTCAACACCCAGCTCGGTCGTCCTGAAAAGATACACAAGAAACTGGAGTTCTCACAAATAATTTATATGGACAGGTGAGCTTTGTACAGACAACAACAACCATAGATGTGCAGTACAGTAGGCATGGGGATAACTTTAAAGGACACATGTCTGCAGGACTTTCTCACAAAGATTTGCATCCAGAGCACTTAGGGTACTAATCGAAAATCATATGTATCATCATGTCTTTTTTGCAATGATTTTTAAAAATTGATTATTTTCCCTAGAATCATTATTCTTTCTTTAGTTTACCAATGATTCAACTAAATATTTTCTGTTCATACAGTACCGCTGACGGACTACATCATATACGTTTCCGGCAAAACAGAGCGAAAGCAGAAAATACATTTTATGTACTTCTTTATTTAATAAATTTGATAAATGTCTGACATCTTAGAAAACTATTGGTTTTTGGAAAGGTCTCGTAATATTTTGTATCTACAAGTGTATTATACCACACATGCCTTTGGTGTGGGAGCTCTAGGTTCAATTCCCACTGTGATACCTCAACCAATGTGTCCCTGAGCAAGACACTTAACCCCTAGTTGCTCCAGAGAATGTACAACCTCTGAAATATTGCAATTTTAAGTCGCTTTGGATAAAAGCGTCAGCTAAATGACATGTAATGTAATGAAAAGAAAATCGCAATACTCAAAACTATCAAATAGCAATACTTCTAGAATTGCATTAATGAAATTTGCAATACAAATCGAATCGGCACCCATGTATCGAATCGGGACAAAGCATTTCGTCCCAGCCCTACTAATGTAGAAAGGAAGAAAAATCAATGCTGTTTTATGTCTGTTTAAATGTTTTCACAATTGTTACACACATTGATTTTCTGTGTACAGATATCTTCACAAAAACATAGAACAGACCCATGAGAGGAGAGGAGAAGTGAAAAAACTCAAGGAGCAACTTGCAGCCCTCCAACAGAAACTTGAGTGGTAAGTTGCGTCTTAAAGCTGAGACACTACTCTATTTTATGGGAACAAATTGTTTGCTTATTGTGTCCTGGCTCTATTCACAGCTACAAAAACTATGGCTCGGGACCCACCAAGTACCCTCTGGCTGATATGCTGCAGTTTGTGCTGGAGTTTGCTACCACCAAGCCTTCAAGTGTTTCCCCAGCTGAAGATCTAAGACCAGCTTCTCCGACTCCTGCCAACCACCCTCTCAGTGAACAAGTCTCCAAAGACAACAGGTAGGCTACACCGAGGACCAGAGACCTGTACCAGACAGTGGCCAGTCATCAAAGACAAAAGCACAATAAGATCTTGTCTTCAGACTTTTACTTGCACACCATAAACAGTCAAAAACAGTGAATGGCATGTTAATCATTGTGGTTGAAGAGAGTAATATTTAGGGGTGTTGAAGTTGATCATTGTATCAATGCATTGCAAAGTCAACGTGGAGGGGAAGTTCATATATCTGGTTGAATTTGTTGATTAAAACCATTAGTTACGATATATAATAATATTGAGGATGTGATGCATTGTGATATTGATTGAAATCGTTGACAGGATAATCTAAATTGAATTGTGAGACCAGTGAAGATTCACTCCCCTAGTCTTATCAGAGCTAAAAAAAAAAGAATACTCACTGATGACACAGGTTCCTTCTTTACAAAACTAACAGTACACCATTCTGTTTGTGCAATACTGAACATATTTGACAGACCTTCAACATGTCTTTGATGCTTTTCTTGCTAACCTCAGAGAACCTGAAGACCCAGATTCATCGGAGGGCCTTGTTTCCAGTTGCCAGCGGACCCCCATATACAAGCCCTTTACCCAGTGCAGACACCCCATTGACTGCCCACCCCACCCAGCCCCACACAGCATCACTGAAGAAGAGCTGCACTTTGTTAAGACCTGCCTACAGCGATGGAGGACCGAAGTAGAGAACGACATAAATGGTAATCTTATAATACAGTGTGCAGACTTATATTGCTTTTAACACAGGTCTGTAGAAGACTTGATGTGCTTTAGCGATCTAAGCATTATGGGCTCTGACAAAGGCACGTCCTCTGCTGCAATTCTTCTCCCAAGTGTTCACAACAACAACAACAA
>NC_045745.1:11375908-11378279 GCF_008692095.1 Etheostoma spectabile | reverse complement strand
TATATATATATATATATATATATATATATATATATATATATACATGTATATAAGTTGTGCCAGGGAGGAAAAAATCTGAGTGTGACTTGGGAAAATAGCACTTCTGTGGCACAAAGCTACACACCTGCACGAAGAAAGAGCTCAATATCTCTCTCAGCTGATTGTGACTCTTGCAAGTGCCAAGCATTAGATGATATATATGTGAATTGTTGACTCACATTCCTCTGAATTGAACCCTGCTCACCCAAACCTTCCCAAAAGCTTTTTTTATGTTGCCAATTTCACCCACAAGGCAATCCAAAGTGCTTTACATAACACATTAAAGATTAATTAAAATCGATTAGACATTCATTAGAGGGACTGTAAAAACAGCTCAAATAGAAGAGGACAGATATGAAGTACAAGAATGAAAGTGACAGTGCAGTGTAAAAAATAACAATTATTGTCAAAAAGCAGCATCAAAAAGTCTTAAGCCTTGATTTAAAAAGCACTAAGAATTTTCTGTGAGTTTGTTCCAGATATGTAGAACATAAAAACTGAACGCTGCTAGTATTTTCAAAAGTCAATTCTTTGAAAAACAGGAAGCCAGTGTAAAGACCTTATAACTGCAGCGATGCGATCCACTTTCCTGTCTTAGTGAGGAATCAAGCAGCAGCGTTCGGAATCACCTCCAGCTGTCTAATTAATCTAATAAATAATAGGTAAATGAATAAAAAAACATAAACATTATTGATTTTCCCTTTGTTGTAGGTGCACTGTGTTAATTTCTGTTTTCTCTCTGTTCTCTCGTTTTGTGTGTGTGTGTGTGTGTGTGTGTGTGTGTGTGTGTGTGTGTGTGTGTGTGTGTGTCAGAGCTAAAGGCCAGCATTGATAGGCTCACTCAGATGCTGGAGGGCATGTACTCAGACAACAGTCTCTGCCAGGTAAGACTTACAGTACACTCCTAATTCACTGTTATTAACAGCAATTCAATCACATGTTTACATCTACCGCTGCAGAAAGTGCACTGGGTTCAGATTAGATGAAACTTTATTGATCTCCATGGAGAAACAGAAAACAAGTGTAATGTAAACAAGTCAACAGAATACAAATAACAGCAGACCAGATGAGTGTCTGTGGCTGAGGTGGTTGAGCGGTTTTCTACCAATCGGATGGTCAGTGAATTGCTCATAATGTGCGAATGTTTGCATGAACGCTTAGCTGATAACCACCTTGAGCAATCCTTAAGACTAGAAAACATGCTATACATGAATGTTATTCTGCCGTCAGTCTCATTATTCAGATTTTTGATCCAAAAAAGTGTTTTTATACAGCTGGGATTCAATGCTGTCTCCCACTCTACTCTTATTAAGGCACCCTACAGGCTCCATGCAGTCCTCGTTCATGAAGGCCAGGCGTCAGCAGGCCATTACTGGGCCTACATCTACGACCATGCCAACCAGCGCTGGATGAAGTACAATGACATAAGCATCACTGAGTCATCATGGGAGGAGCTAGAGCGAGACTCATTCGGGGGCATGACCAACGCCAGTGCCTACTGCCTGATGTACATCGATGACAGGCTACCCCAGCTCATTTCAGGTAAAGCTCTGTGTGTGTTTCAGTTATTCCATTTGATTTGATCCGAATAGATTAACCTTGGATAATACTGGTGGGGATATCAGATTACACTGCATAGATATCTCCATTTCAGTGGCTATCAATGTGTTTTTGTCCATTATCATGGACCAGTGTCCACGAAAAAGCATTAATAAACATTGTTCTTCTTTGTGAGCAAGAAACAGGATTTAGCGTGTAATGGAGTTAAAACAACACATCAATATAAAGGTTAATATAATTTAAAAAAAAACACTCTATATAAACAAAGATTTACAGTTACTGTTTTTTAAAGGTCCCATGACATGGTGCTCTTTGGATGCTTTTATATAGACCTTAGTGGCCCCTAAACCCTGTATCTGAAGTCTCTTTTATATAGACCTTAGTGGCCTCTAAACCCTGTATCTGAAGTCTCTTTTCTATAGGCCTTAGTGGTCCTCTGATACTGTATCTGAAATCTCTTTCCCAAAATCCAGCCTTGGTGCAGAATTACAGCCACTAAAGCCAGTCCCACAATAAGCTTTCCTTAGGATGTGCCATTTCTTAATCTGTAGCTTTTGAAGAGAGAGGGGGGGGCAAGGTGGAGGCTGGGGGTGTGGCCTTGACCAACTACCACCTTGCTTGTTTGAAAGCCATGATGTCTCTCTCTCTCTCTCTGATGGGTGGGCCAAATTCTCTGGGCGGGCAAAAATGGGAGGTTACCTTGCCCCTTATGACCTCATAAGTGGCAAGATTCCAGATCGGCTCATCTGAGCTTTCATTTTCTCAAAAGCAG
>NC_045745.1:11374328-11375898 GCF_008692095.1 Etheostoma spectabile | reverse complement strand
CCAGGGCTCGGTTTACACCTATCACCATTTATAGCCACTAGGGGACCATAGGCAGGCTGGGGTAACGCATATTACATGTTAAAAAACCTCATGAAGTAAAATTTTCATGCCATGGGACGTTTAACCCTCAGAGCCTGAGACACTCGCCCACGAGTAAAAAAGTACCTCTGATTCATAGTTTAATAACTTTTGAACCATACAAGCATTTACTCACTTCCGGTCGTTTAAATCCTGACGTTTTCGGCTTACTGGCGGTCTTTCCCGTCTTTCTAGCCTCTACAGGGGATTTTCTATCCAGCCTGGAACTTCAGCCTCTGGGCTCTAAATCCATACTGTTATATCCAAGATTGGTCCACTTTATATCCATAATTCATCGCGTTTTGGCATTTCCGCCGCTGATAGTTCGTCTAATCTCTGATCTCCCGCTCTGTGTTCCTGTCTATTTTTAGGAAGTACATGCCATATATGGGAGATAAGGCACCCTCTTGTATGGAAGGCCAGAGGGGACAAAAATGCTTATAGACTCTATGGAAGGCCAAATAATGCCCTATTTAGACACATATTTGCTTTTATAAACTCGCTGTGGGTGTATATCAATAAATATGACATATATGTTATTATTGGCATAAGTAAATGTCATGAGAGCAAAACGTCTTGACTTTTTTGGAAAAAATGCATGCATTTTGTCAATGTATAAGTTACCATGATTATTCTTCACAGTGTGACTCCCAAGACATATGACAAGTGTTTAGAATGGAAAATGGCTTAGAGAGGTTTACTTATATGTCTGTGATTTCAATACATATCTGGAAGATTATTTATTATTTATTTATCTATTTATCTTAAGGCCCTACAACCATTTTTAACATGCAAGTGACCTCACTGCAACCCAAATATTCTAATAACCCAGTTTGTCCTAAAAAAATGATGTTCATATCTTGACTGTAGACAACAGGGTTGATGTTTTACAAGCTTTTTTATAAAATAAATCCAGACGGAAATTAAACTGTAAAAATTGCCTCAGGGCCCAGAGTGTTAATGTAGCTCTGACTCTAACCTGACATTGAGAGCGAGGCTATTTCATAATCTTAGAAACTAGAACAGTAAAAGAAGATATTTTAAGTAAATATTTAGGACAGTACCTGTTAGTACAGTAGCATACTGAAAAATGCCAGTTTGTAATAACTATATATATATAACTATAGTTTGTAACTAATTTTCCTGTCAGTAAGTGGGTTTTATTGTGTAAGTATATTAACGGACACTACCCCACATCCACTCAGAAGCCACAGATGATGAGACAGGCCAAGTGCTGAATGGCATGGACTCGCTGCCATCTATCCTCAGACGCTACGTCCATGAGGACAACCGCTGGTTCCAGCAGGAGCTCAGTGAATGGGAGGAGCAGTTCTGCCAGACCGCAGCCCCACAGGGAGAGTCTACAGCCGCTGCAGAGCCCACAAACCCCAGTCCAGACAATATACACCCAACACCAGTTGAGCCAGCGCCCCAGTCAGGACTATCCACTGAGGAACTGGAGCAGGAAGCTTCTTCAGAGCCACAACCAGAC
>NC_045745.1:11366732-11374318 GCF_008692095.1 Etheostoma spectabile | reverse complement strand
AGAAGGATCCTGAGCCAGATCCCAGAGAGAAGCTTGAAGGTCTGTAGTGGTGACTGGAGAAAAGGGAATGGGGCAATGTTTTCATAAGCCTAACAAGCCATTGTGTATTATTGTGTATACAAAACAATGTGGGGCATCACTTTTCAAATCAGAGGCTGCAGAATTATCAACATATCTGTCTTGCTGCCTTCAGATGGCTGCAAGGATTTCAGTTAACTGAAGGATAAACTTTTCATACAGTATAAAGCAGCTGTGGGCAACATATACTGTAAGGTTGATAAAACATATGTCTGGCTGCACAAGATTGTGATGAAAATGTTTTATATGATGAGAGAGAGGGAATTGTTTTATTATTGCTTGTCATTTTTATTGAGGCCATATACTAACTGATGAGGTAGCCTTTATATATCCTGCAAGGAAAAGTAACTACTGAACAGTACTTTTCATCATATTTTTTACCCCAGAAGAACCAAGAAAGTTAACACCACCACCACAGAGCCCTGGCATCCAGCCAGACGACACCAGCAGCACAGCAGTCACTGACACCCTGGGGCCCAGCCAGAGCTCCACCTCAGCTGAGAAGGAGCTTCAGAGTCAGGTGGGCACATCTGTGACACCCCCCTCCCCCCCTCCCCCTCTTTAGAATATGGGTCAGATATTGGAGACAGCAAAAATAAAGTGAGTTCATCTGGGTCAAGGATCTTGTTTCTCCACTTAACATAGCCATGGAGATCCAGTCTTTATGTCAGGCGGGGTGGAGAGTAACATAAATAAACTAAAGGTTAGGAGTAATCACTGCTATCAACTCATTTGCTATAGTGTCAAGGTTTCTGTCTTCCACATGAGGAATTCTAAGTAATGCCAACAAAACTGTCAGTGCATCCACATGATACGAGCCTTCTGTGATCTTTGCATCACCCCTACCCCTTGGCAATGGCTTGAATGTAATAATATTAAAAAGTTAGGCACTAAAGCTATAATAGTCAGTAGCTTGTTCAGAGGCATATCATATCATTTTCACTTTATCACTTTCAGGTTTTGTTCTGGTCACACTACTGTAAAACACGGGGTGCCCTGATAGCTCACCTGTTTGAGCGTGGTTGAGTTGCTGCGTCATTCCCCCTCTCTCTCCACTTTCATATCTTCAAGTGTCCTCTAATATAAAGACCCAAAATGCCCAAAATTAAACTATATATATATTAGAAACACAAGTGCAGTCCAATATCAGTTGAATCAGCATCCCTGTCAACAGAAACTGATTAAAACCTTCTTAAATATAATATTTATTGTAAGATGTACCTTTATATGGCAGTAAATTAACTGGTGACTTTATTAAGGTAGTAATTTCAAACCATTGCATTACCCCTGTTCGACACATTGATTTGTCACATGTAAGTTAATATTACTCCTTAAGTGTATTTCCAAATGTATTCAGCTGCAACCCACCTGCCTTCATATAATAAGGCTAACCTTTCACTGGATACAAGCAGCTATTTTGAATTTCCTTCACTCCCTGAGCCAATTTGTTGACCATTGGAGTGTGTGTGTGTGTGTGTGTGGGGAGGGGGTGCATTTCTATATGGAGGCCGACTATGTAAAGCCCTAAACAGAATAAGTGGATACATACAATATATAGTGGATGGATAGAAGGCAATGTAATGTGCATTTTGTTAAATTTTTCTGTCAGCCTCCTGGCCCTGAGGCAGAGCTTTGTAACCCGGCACCATCCGACCCTTCTGTGGAGAAGGACGACACACAGGCGGCAGGCCTTGGCCCTCAAGCTGAAGGCGAGTCAGAGGCTTCCAGAGAAGCTCTTGAACATGAAGCAAAGCTGGAGGATGAGCAGCAGCAGCAGGAGGTCCCGGCCAGACAGCAACAGACTGAGAACGAGGTCTCGGAGGTGGAGATCCCCAACGTGGGCCGGATCATGGTGAGAGCTGATGCTGATGGATACAATGAAGAGGTAAGCACGTGTCACAATGTGTTGTGAATTCACTAGCTTATACCACCTAGCAAAGTCATTTAAACCTAAGTTGCAGACTCCAAATATACATTAAAATGGGGGAGATTTGAGGATAAGTGCATTGCATTAAAGGAGTAAAATACATAGCTGCATTAAGATATATTAACATATCTGATGTTTTCTGATCTTTATGACACCATCAGACGGATAAATAGTTAATCCGTTCAAAATGTAGCCAACTTTGTCCTCCAGTTTTTCTGGGCTCTACCACTGAAACACAGAATTTATAATGAAAGCCTATGTGTGGGATTTAGTTCTTGCAAGTGCTTATACACTGCTTTTTGGGACACATTTAAGCTGATTTGCAGTTTTAGTTTCTTACTTTAAGAACGTTTTCCACCATTGACACAACCACCACCAGTCAGATTTGAGCAGAAATCATATATTTGCCACATCTCAGTATATGGGATTGGTATGCAGTTTCTCAGCGGTTTGCTGCCCGGTTGATGTTATAATCTCTTGTTTCCTCTAATTTTCTAGATGATGCTGACTCCAGCTATGCAGGGCGTCATTCTAGCCATAGCCAAGGCCAGACAAATCTTCGATAAGGAAGGCCCTGAGGCTGGCCTCATCAAGGTATGTTCCTCACGCCTCCACAGTTCATAAAACAATTAAATTATCTTGTTTTCTGGAATCGTTTTGCCAGCCAACATAAAATATTTACATTGCTTCATTAAATTGCTTCTTTTAAATATAGGAGCAAAATTTTCTCTCATTTTGTAAATAGATTTGAATGTGCCCTGGCCGTATGTGAGACGATGTGTTTTAATGTACCCTTTTTAATCAAAGATATTGCACATGCAAACAAAAAGACACTTTTTGCTTTTTTGCACACAAAAATGTAGATGATAAAGTATTTTATTTTCTGTTCTATTCGTCTCTTCCCAACATATTTATTAGAACCAAGACATAAACACAATAACAACCAAACGTAATAAGGGACCTGTTGGCTACAAATTAATTCAGTCATCAGCATGCAACATAAACTGTATACTGTAACAATTAGTGTTAATTATTAGAGGATCAGAAGCGTTTGTCTGTGTTTTAAGCCCCCAACGTCTCCCTCCAGTCAGCGCTGCCTGACAGGCACTAGAATTTGGCAATGGCTATGGTTAGGCTTAGGGTTAGGGTTAGGTGCCTTGAAGTCAACGGTCGCAGCGCTGCCTGGAGGGAGACGTTGGGGGCTTAAAACACCATCGAGCATCAGAAGCACCCCAAAGATTTTCTTCTATTAATGATAAAGAGCAGATTATTTTATAAACCATTCCAAATGTACGAAGGTCAAAGCCAATAACAAGACGAGCATTGTAACCTTGTCTTTTGATTCTTAAAATCCAATAATCCCCACATTTTGATGAGAACAAAGAAATTATCTTAATACTAGAAAATATTGCAAATTGTGTTCCAGTGTGTAAGTTTAAAAAAAATCCCTTTGCTCTCCTCAGGAGATATTTGGGTTGATACTTGAAGGCAAAAAATTTACTTTAACTATAAATTACTTTTTCTATGTATTGTTTATGAGATTGTCAACTTTAGTAACCAGTTATGAATGAAGAATACAAAAACAAAGCAAACATTATCTCTTAACCTCTTGTAATATACTCAGTTGTTGTATGAGTCATTCTGAGATCAGTCACTGTGAGATTGCATCAACAAAAACATCTATCTGTTACATGTTGCCAGCTACCAGCACTGGCTTATTTAGATATGATTAAAACAGCTATATTTCCCCTTGTTCCCACAGGCTTTCCACGAGGAGTATTCCCGCTTGTATGAGCTCTCCAAGGAGGAGACCACACCCCAGGAGGACGCTCGTCTACAGCACGCTCTGGTCTACTTCTTCCAGAATAAGGCACCCAATCGCATTATTGAGAGGACGCTGCTGGAGCAGTTTACCGACCGCAACCTGAGCTTTGATGAGAGGTACACACAGATGACAGACAAAGGGCTCCTTGATGAGTCTCAGACATTAGTCTACATTGTTTTTGAAAAGATAAAAACATGAATACAAATAGGCTATTGTCACAATCTAGGATGAAACTGACATTATAAAAGAAAATGGATTACAAACTCCAAGATCAAGGATAAACCTCTGTTGGACATTATATGGACATTATAATACATCATTATAATAAAACAAGTTGTGAGGAATTAGGGGACATAATCAATTAATTTATCAGAAAAGAGATATTTGAAAGGGTCTGTTGGGCTGGTTGTTTGTGTACAATGTGTACACATAGCAGAAGTAAGTTTAAATTAGGCCTCCAATAACATGTAGGGTAGCCTAAAGGCATATACATACCTTTTTGCATAGAATACTATGCAAAAAAAAAATACTTTGCTATTCAAATAGCCTAATAATTGTTGCCATGATTTTATAAATCATGTTTTAATGTTAAACATGGCCTTAGTGACTACCTTGACTATAGGCCAGTGAGCCTGTCATCAGTTGGGATTTATATTTGCTCATAATATGTCATTATCACCCCCTTGCCTTGACTCTGAGGACCGCCTAGGGTCCCTGCAGTTGACCATGTGGCGTGCCTGTTACGCCATCTAGTGTCCAGAGCAGAGACCTGCAGTGCGGTGTGAATGTTCCTGTATCTATCCTGTTTATAAAATGAAAAGCATTACTTATGTCCTTTTTGTGCATGCAGAGCCATCAGTATCATGAGGGAAGCCAGAACCAAGCTACGCCTCATCAAGCCAGAGGACATGGATATGGATGAGTACTTGGTGAGCTGCCTTTTCCGACTTATTTTCAGGGATGCAATGCTCATGTGTTGGAGGTTAACTAATCCCATCTTTGTAATAATTTCACTGTGAATTAATCTCTCTGCTGCCTTATTTGTTTGCTTTAATTTCAGCAACAACATACCAATCATCATTTATGTAGTATATGTATGTAATTTTGAGACAGCTAGACAACCCACCTAGTTGTATGGCAGTGAATTGAGAGACAGGCATTAGGTACCATTACTACTAATAAAACTTTATGGCTGTTACATGGAACCCATTAGAAAGCACCATAAGCTGATCTGGGGTCAAGGCAACAATTTCTATTAACAGTGGGATAAAATGACACAGCATGTAACATTAAATGTAATAGTAGCATCAACACACAGCTTTAATAACTCAAATGTCAATCTAGCATTTTATTTAGCTCAGTTAGGTGATACAAACACATTTTTACATGGTAGTCTCTGCCATGTGGAAGAGTGTATTTGGGTCTGCATGGTTGGAATGCCAGCAGGATGCATGTAAACCGGATGGCATTTAGTCACATTCAGACATATAAAGTACTAGATACCCAGACTTGAGTAAAAGTACTCTCAAAATAAAAAGTACTAAGTGCTCTTTAAGCACCCCACTTAAGTGGAAGTACTAAAGTATTCAAAAAATGTTGTACTTAAGTATTGCAAGTAGTTTATTTTAAACTACTTCAGTTTTTATGCTCCTCATATCTGGAACAAACTCCCAGAAACCTGCAGATCCGCTGCTACTCTCAGTTCTTTTAAATCAAGGCTGAAGACCTTTCTTTTTGATGCTGCCTTTCTGTAAATGAATGCTCATTTCTTTAAATTTCTTATGCTGCACTGTAACTTTTATTTTTGTGTTTTATGTGTCCTAATGTTTCTATTTTGTTTTTAACTGTCTATTCATGTGTTTTATTAATTTTTAATGTTTAAGATTTTTAACTGTTTGTACTTGTGTTTTATCTGTTTAACTGATTTCGTGTAAAGCACTTTGAATTGCCCTGTTGCTGAAATGTGCTCTACAAATAAAGCTGCCTTGCCTTGCCTTGCCTTAAAATGTACTACTCAAGTACAGAAAGTGAAAGTACAAAAATTGTGTCAAAAGTTAGATTTTAAGCAGTTTTTTCAATTTTGTTTTGTTCTTTAAAAATTAGAAGGAAACCCTTTTTTGGGGAGAATAAAATTACTCTGGGCTGAGTTTTCCTAGTAACCTTACCAAAAGGCTCAGGATGCTGTAAATGTTATAATATGAAAATGGCTGGTGGATTTAAGACAAAAAATAATTTATTGAATGAATTAAATTTGAACATGTGTCAGTGGCTTGTTGATCTTTATATTGTTAGTTCATTTCCTGTCCTGACCTGGCCTGGGACACACATTCATACAGTTTGATGAAGCACTTATAGGACTTTAACTTATCATTGCACTTACAATAACGAGCGTAGCTGTTCTCAATTTAGGTCACCCTGTACTGCATCTCATCTCTGGGTTATCCTGCGTGTGTGTGCGTGTGTGTGTGTGTGCGTGTGTGCGTGTGCGCGTGCGCGTCAGACGCAGGGGGAACTGAACAGCAGCCCTGCCCACTGCAGAGAGCAGGCAGGATTGAAACAGCAGCCTCTTTCAGAGACGTTAGAGTGAAAAATTGTTACAGCGGACTTTGATGTTAAAATGTTACAGGTTGGCAGGACGGTCTGAAATGTTTTGCACGGTTTTTCACTGTACATTTTGTTGGTAAATGTGAGATATTTCACACTTGTCTCATCTTCATAGCAGAAACAAGAAAATGAATTTGGCGACGTACTTGTATTACGTCAACCCGTTCTAGTATTAAACTCATCAAAAATATATACTGAAGTAAAAGTGGAAGTAGTAGAAAAAATAATATTCCAGTAGAGTACAGATAGAAAATATGTACTGAAGTAAAAGTGGAAGGAGGACAAAAAAATAATATAGTAGAGTACCGCCTTTTATTACTTAAGTACAGTAGTGAAGAAGTTCTACTTTGTTACTATACATCTCTGGTCCCATTGGACTGAGAACTGTGTAGACACTAGCATGACAGTTGGAGTGGTGGGGACTCGGTTTTTAAACAGTTTCTTATTACAAGAATATAAACTTATCATCAGATGGATCTCTATTACAATGAAAAGTGAGATCCAAACAGCAAATGACGTTCCTGTTGGTTGTCCTATGTGCTTTTTCACAGCAGTGGCATGACGACTACAGGCTGTTCAGAACGGTATTTGTCTACCTGCTGACTGGACTGGAGCACTACCAGCATGGGAAGTAGGTGTTGAACGTTCACCACTACAGCGCCTGGCCAGCATGTGTTGAATCCCTTCCTGCAGATCAGTATCAATCTGTTTGTTTTATCCATGTGTTGCACCAAAAAAATCTCAGTTTCATCATAAGATTCAGAAAGGAAAAATTACAAAAATCATCACTGCACATACAACATAAAGAAGAGGTCCTTACACCTCACACAAGAAAAATAACAAGTAACGAATACCACAGAAAAATCTATTTTAGGGGTAATGAAGTTCGGCTGGTCCAGTAAGGAAGAAAATGCATCTTTAATTAGTGACATTGTTGAAAAAGAAAAGCAGCAGTTACATTTTGTAGTCCATTTGTAAATACTTTGACTTCATTGCGACATACTTACACGTGCATACCAATCTGACTGGATTAAACATCTGTGTTAAAAAATGATGATGATTGGTTTACATACCAATAAAGGCCAAAGTGTGATGGCATTTTTTTGTAGAGAATTACATGTTGGTTGTTGTGACTGACTGTGTGTGTGTGTG
>NC_045745.1:11365643-11366722 GCF_008692095.1 Etheostoma spectabile | reverse complement strand
TGTGTGTGTGTGTGCCAGGATGCGGGAGGCACTGATATTCCTGGCTCATGCGTACGAGACTAACCTCACCCTGCTGAAGAACGGAGAGAAACGTGGCATAGACAAGTCTCTTATTTCCGTTTACAGAAGGAAATGCCTCACTGTGAGTAAAGCCGCTCTTGCTGTCAGTGTGTGTGTGTGTGTGTGTGTGTGTGACTACAGTACATCATTGTGTACTGTTATGACGGCACTGAGCTCAATCATTCTGCATTGTTAGGAGAAAAAATAAAAAGGTTGTTTCTGAAGAAAGTTACGATATGAAAATGGGACTTTCCACGGCAGTCTGCCCTTGTAATTTGATAGTTCTTGAATGCAAGTAGACATTTTGGCCCACGCTTGAGGAAATTTCAGGAGACATCAGAATCATAGAAGTTGTCCTTTGGGAACTATCACTGTCCTTGTGACATTTAATGACATTTGGCCAATAGTTTCTGACACATCTTACTCTGCAACAACAGACCAACATTGCTATAATTAGGCTGTGTCACTAACCGGACTAATGTTTAGATCAGAAGCACTTGGCTAAGTGACCTACTTACGGTCTCAGTAGTTCATACATGAATATGAAGTTAAAATTCAAAGTTCAATATTGACCCTGGAACTAGAAGTTGAGTAAACAGCCTTACCACAAATTCCATTTAGTGGCTTTTCTGGAGCCTTCGATCAGATCACATGAATTTAAATGGATAGTTTGGATCTTTTGAAGTAGGGCTGCCTGCTTCTCCAACCTGGGGGTGCGCTAAGTGCCTTCTACTCTAAGTTATACACTCACTATGGATGAGTACCTCATACAACCCAACCTTAAAAATTCTGAAGTATGCCTTAAAGCCTTCAGATCAATAAAAATGTAATTTTCCTGAAATGCTTTATGGGCACAGTGTTGCAAAGTGATCAAACACACATAGGAAGTACAGAGGAAACTTCGTGGCAATAACTTTTACTCTTCTCTCCATCCCCCTAATCCTCCTCCTCTCAACTTCCATCACACAGGCATTGAATGAAAGTGCATCGCGGCTGTTTTGCAGCGGTGAGGAGACCAA
>NC_045745.1:11354943-11365633 GCF_008692095.1 Etheostoma spectabile | reverse complement strand
AGGAGGGCATCGCCATTATGGACGAGGCCGTCATCCCCTGCCTTCACCTGATGAGTCGGGACTCTGCTTTATCCCATGAGGACCGGGACGCCATGGAGAGCATCCGCAGCCACTGGTGCTGCTGCCTGGGCCAGGACATGGATGGTAAAATAAGTTGAATTAGGGCTGGGTTATATATCGAGATTATATCAAAATTGTGGTATGAGACTGGATATTGTCTTAAATTTTTGATTATTGTAATATTGCAATATGGCATGAGTGGTGATTTCCTGGTTTTAAAGGCTACATTACGGTTGATAAAAGTGATGTCATTTTCTGAACAAACCAGGCTGTTCTATTATTTGCCTTTACCCCCTTAGTCATTATATCCACATTATTAACAATAGCCAACCCTACAATATCGTCACAATATCAACATTGTTGTATTTGGTCAAGTATATTGTGATATTAGATTTTCTCCATATCGCCCTGCTCTAAGTTTAATTAAGACATATGCATATCTTATGAAAATCCTCTAATTGTTGTCAAAGTGTTCCAACCCTGATGGCACCAATTTTCAAAGTTAATTTAATCACAATAATTAAGATACTGGAGCAATAATACTAGAGCAGTAAAATTGAGACATACACCGATACTAACACTAACAAACATTGAACTAAAATGCTAAAAACTAACCCCCCCACTTCTACGGCTCTTCCTTTGTTTTCAGACTCATTGCAGGTGAAGCTGGGGGAGTTTCTGCCCCGGGTTCTGGACGGATCAGCTGAGACAGTAGTTCTTAAAGACCCACCCAAAGTCCATGTCAGCCAGGCCCACGACCTGTGCAGTCGCCTGGCCGCTGTCATGGAGTCCATCCACAGCACCTCGATAGTAATTGTTAAGTAACGCCCTGAATGAACCCCCAACAACCTCCTTGAAGTGTGCGTCTGACCTACAAGCAACTTGGCCAATAGCTCCTTCTGTGCTGACAGACTGTGGGGATGAGACAGCGTGTAGTTTTCAACAAGCCAAATCATGTATTTCATTTTTCGGCTGGTTTACTACTGCACATGCATATCATTTTGATGGTTTAACATAGAAAGCTGTAAGCTGTATTTAGGGGTAGATAGATATGGGATTGGGCAGGGTTGTCAGCACATGAATACATGCTCATTACAACAATTACCATGTCACCCAGAAGCTTCTGGAAAAGCTTCCATTATATACCCTCTGTTCTGCCTGCCCACCAGCATCAGCAACCCCCAGTTTGCTGAAAAAATACTAACAGTGTTTAAGAATCATATTGGCCCCTAAGCAGCAGCAGGTTATGCAAAAGGGGCCCAAACGGTAGCAGCCCACTGTTAAAAAAGAAAGGTTCTTCCATGACACGCAAAACAATAGTTTTTGGGTTTACCAGATATCAATTTACATCTAAAAACATGTTTTAGAACTTCTGCCTCCAAATCTCTTTGACTTTGAGTACACCCTCTTGGTACCATCTCAAAAGAGAAGGCCAGTTCTGGTACAAGTGGCTCAGATCTTTTTCCTAAAAACTGTAGAGAGACTGTAAAGGTTTTCAAGCTGGAACCAGATTATTGTCAACCAAACAATTTTTAATTTAACCAACCCGCGGAACAAACGTCATCAGTAGGAAAACAGGGAAGCTATAACCTACAATTCCTACTCTGAATATGTTTTATTGGCTGGCAAACGCGTTAACTTGAAAACTGGAAACAATTGACTGTCCCTCAAACTCTGCAGGAAGTGACTGACTGGATTGGTAGGATTTGTTGTTTTGTTGCTAAGCAGTGTGACTGCACAAAAGGCCTTTATACTGGGCTAAAAGAAAAAAACTAGATTTGTACTGCACAGTAACAAATGCTTTGTTAAATGTATGTTTTATATGACTTTGTATTTTTCCAAAACTGGAAATTTAACATGTATGTGAAGCTAGAAAAAAAGATAGATAGACACAGTACATGCATAAACATATTAATGGTGTCCGACATGCAACAAAGTATCATGAATGAATCCCCTAAATCAGGATTTGGAGCTACTCTAACAGCCAGTTCTGGCTGCTTTTTCATGTGTACTCTGTGATGATACTCAATAAATGTTTTAGTTACTCTGTGTACCTCTTTCTCAATGACTGTCTTCATTTGTGTAGTAGAAGTAATAGTTTGCCAGTAACTGTCCAGCTGTTATGAGAAATAAAAAATAAAAAAGAATTATAGATTTGTTTGCTGAAAAAAAGATTTACACCTTTTGTAGGAACTAATAAATTCAGAGGAGATCAATTATTAAGAGACAAACCAATGGGTTTGTTTGAACTTTTAATGAGATTAGTTGATATTAAAAGAAACAACACAGACCATGAGTAATTCTATTGGCACTTGCTTATTTATTTATTTTTAATGGTACCAAAACTGACCTTAAACTACATACACATACAGTACACTGTGGTGCACTAATGCACACTATCCCTACAACACAAAGAATAATTATTTGTGCTTTTATTTTGAAAGCAACACGCCCAACCGGAAGCCGTCCTTTAACACCTTTAGTTTTCCTGCCTCGGGAGTCTTCTGTGAGCGGCACGGAAACATAGAAGCCCGGTGTCCGGTAAATTTACCTGAAACTGAGGAAAGCCAGCACCCAGGGACGCTTAATATGACGGCGAGGAGTAACGTTACCGACCGTGTGTCGACTGCTGGAAGCTGAACGAAGAGTAGACAACCGCATCCGAAGAGCGGAAGTTGTTGAACCGACCAAAACACTCCGAGTGGACACGACGGTTTCCATTTATTGTCTCGTGCAGTGTGCAGAGAAGACCTTCTTGGAGTTTAGGAGTTTGAATAACTAAACAGGCACCTCGGCAGACCGGTAAGATGGAAGAAGTAGTCACCGTTACACAACAGAGGAGCGAATTCAGATTAGAAACCGTGTTTATTTGTAAGCTAAGTTAGCTAACGTTACAGGAGTCTCTGTCTTATGCTGAATAGAGTTAACGTTACACCTTAACTTACTGCTTATAAACATGATAAGTGGAGTAAATGTGCGTGAGTAAATGTCTCATTTATGCACTAGAATCTTTTACAATATTGTTAGCACTTCGGCATGGCAGGAACGTTGATTAAACGGGCTCTACTCGACAAACACATATGTAATATACAGTCTGTGGTTGATAGCTGGTCCGACCGCGCGTGCATGTGGCCGTGCAAAAACGTAGGTATTTCACACATTAGGGAACGATCTCTGAGAGTCGTGTGGACGCAATCCCATCCCGCTGTTAGCTTTTATTCCCGTGTTTTGAGTACAGCTCCTTTTTAATAATTGCAAACTAGCTTTCTGTTAGCAGAGCTCGGTAAACGGATCCGGCTAACTCACCACTTGTCTAAATATATATAGAGGCGTAAAGATGCACTCATCTGCTGAAGTGTTACCACTGGGAAATCACGGGATCGCCTGTTGAACGGTGCTTTCCTATAAGTTAGGTGGTGTACGTCCTGCACTTTTACCACTTTGCATTTAGATTCACAGCTGTTTTTGAAGTTGTGACCACAATCCAACTTTGTACTTCCAGTTTATTTTGAAAGCTGCGCTACCAATAGCCAAATACAGTTACAAGACCAAAAAAAAGGGACACTAAGTATTTCCTCTTCTGGTTTCTGCCGATGTCACCTTATATGTAATGTGCAAGTTTGTACAAACCCGAAAAACCAGTGGTTTGTGTTTGCAAAGTATGTGTGGTTAGTGGAGATGAACAGGAAGCGGGGCAGCTGAGCTCAAATGTCAGAGCTTCACATACCCAGTAGTGGCCAAACTTAAAGTCCCTAAAACTCATCCTTCCAAAACTATGGGCATTAATATACGGGTATAGCAGCCTCTCTAGTCTTATTCTCTACTTCTTTACTTTTGGAACCTGGCTGCAGGGATTTGCTCCCTTTCTGCCACAGAAGCGTAGATTGTCCACTGATGTTGGGCAATAGATACTGGCTCTCAGTCCAGTTCCAGCTCATCCCCCAAAGTGTTGGATGGCGTTGGGGTTAGGGCTCTGCTCAGGTCAGTCAAAACTGAGAATACAACATTAACTTATGAACCTTGGATTGACCTTCTTCAGCCTGCTCCCAACACTCTTTTGTAGTATTAAAACACCATTGTATGCTTTGACAGTGAGTAAATTCAGCAGAGCTGTGTTGCACAATTAAAAACTAATCTCGGTTTAGTAAATCCAAGTGTATTGATGTAAACCAAAATTAAATAGTCTAATGTGCTGTTTGGACCTATTGAGTAGGCTATACAATGTGTGTGTGTTCATTGTTTGCTAGCTAGCTAAAAAGTCATTTAGTGTGTATACAGATTAGTTGTCGGTGAATAGATGCTACAACTCATTAAAGTGAAGCCAAAGTGGAAGTGCCTCATATCTGCATTCTGTCTCATTTCCAGCAGACTCCTGTGGCTCTAAAAAGACGTTTGTTTCTATAGACGTCTGTGGGAACATGACTTGATTTATGTCCAAAGAAAACATTTTTCCTAATAAGTTTATGGTCTCAATGGCTAGTTTGCTCAAGTCTTCTTTGGTACAGCATAATGTTAATTTAGTAAATTATGGTTCCATTCATTTTAAAACAGACGATAAAGCAGAGTTTCTTCAGGGTGTGGCTCCTATCTATCTATCTATCTATCTATCTATCTATCTATCTATCTATCTATCTATATATATATATATATATATATATATATATATATATATATATATATATATATCTTCCAGTGTTGGGAGTAACGGGTTACAAAAGTAACTCAAGTACGGTAATGTATTTCACTTTGCTGTGACGCAGTAATATATTATACCTGTTGACAGATATAAACATGTCAGGGATTAATGTTTAGGCTTGCTACATGTTAATACCATTGCATTTTATCAAGTGACTAGTAAGGTGGAAAGTAACTATGCCGTACTTTACTACAACTGTAAGTTATTTTTAATTGAGTATTTTTCATTTTCTCCTACTTGCCTATTGTGCGTTTCACTTCTCTATTGTTATAGCTTTAGTTACTTTGCATATTCATATTATACAACAATATTATGAATAATCTGTGATGTATTAAAGTGGATAAAGATGATCCTGTGGTAAAATTCACAAGTTAGCTGACAAGTCAAACTTCCACTGTTATTTGGTGGAAGTAAATTAAAAGTGATGCAAAAGTAGTGCAAAGCATTAAAATTCAGAAACATTAATATTGTAATATAACTTATTACTCTCAAATGACAGTAACAAGTAATCCATGTAACTTGTCCAACTGTGTGTGTGTGTGTGTGTGTGTGTGTGTGTGTGTTATATATACGTAGCACAAAAAGTAAGGAAATTTGATGGCGGTACAACAGGAACCATAATGAGAATAATAAAGCATCAGTCCAAATAAAGGTAGTTTAAAAAAAAAAAAAAGAAACTGTAACAATTTAATATACATAATATACAAAAGGAAGGAAATTTGTGTTTGGTAGATAATTTCTCTGTGGTAACAATGATTTTTGGCATTCAATCTTATACTGTTGGAAAGCCTGTTTAGTTCCCTTACATTTATCGCACTCTGATATACGTAACATAGACAGTTAAAGTGATAACTTTAAAAATAAAAATAAATGACGGTTGTTGTTGTTTTTTAATTAAATTGCAGTTCCTTGTGTTGGCATGTCCATCTCTCCCCTTTATACCCACCAGGTGCTATGAGCAGTGAGCTGAACGTGCCGATGGGTTCTCCGGCCCCAGGGGTCTCAGAGCGGGCTTCAGGCAGCGGGGGGATGGACTACAGGGACTGGGTGAGACGCAGTTACCTGGAGCTGGTCAGCTCCAACCACCACTCGGTGCAGGCCCTGTCCTGGAGGAAACTCTACCTGAGCCGGGCCAAGCTGAAGGCCTCTAGCAGGACCTCTGCACTGCTCTCTGGCTTCGCAATGGTCAGTTAGATCCAACTTTAGCAGCTTCAGTGTAAAGGACATGACTGCATGTTTTTCATGTTTCATCCATCAGGTTTTCATTCATTTCTGTTATATTCTCACTCTTTCATGTTATTAGGTATAACAATCATAACCCGGACTACGGTGGAATACTAACCATTTATTAGCTCGACAGCTTGTCTTTACAGCAGCATTGCTCACACCAACCACATAAGCTAAAGTTACCCACAATCCATCCAGTGTATCTCATCTACAGATCTGACAGTAGCCAAAAATACACAACAGTTTCAATATCAAAAATCTTGCTTAACCACGTCACATGGAAGCACAGCTGTCGGCAGGAACTAGTCTTCAGTTTTTAGCTTGTTCTCCAAAGATTTCAGTGTTGGCTGCTGAAGAGCTGCCTTAAAGCTTATAGTTTGTCTTTTGGATTTAAGTTACCAGTAAATCTCTGTCTGCCTGTCTGTCTGTCTGTTCTATAAAATGTCAGAAAATGGTGAACAATGTCAATCAGTGTTTCCCAAATCCCAAGACGACGTCCTCAAATGTATTGTATTGTCCGCAACTCAAATCTATTCAGTTTACTGTCATAGAGGAGTGAAGAAACTAGAATATATTCACATTTAATGTAGCTGTTTGTAACTTTCAGTTTGTGTTGATTCTAGCGGCCGCTTTGGATAAAAGTATAATGCATTTTTTCAGCTCTAATTCACATGTCAAGGTCTCAAGATGTTGATATGAGCGGGATTGAGATGGCGTTCAGGACATCAGAAGAGTTAGAAAATGACTGGGTTAGTCTCCGTGCTCTGTATCTTAGTCTGAGCCTTATCCTGTCGTGACATAAACATCAATACAGAGCTGGCAATATATCGATATTGTGATATGAGACTAAATATCGTGATATCAAATATATGAGACTAGATATCGTGATATGAGACTAGATATTGTCTTAGATTTTCAAGATGTTAAAAAATGTTGGGATATTTCATTATCTCCATATCGCCCAGTCCTATAGTAACCTGGTTATCCGCTTCCCTGTCAACATGTCGTAGGTGGCCATGGTGGAGGTGCAGCTGGAGATGCAGTACAGCTACCCTCCTGTGCTCCTCATTGCCTTCAGCGTGTGCACCACCGTGCTGGTGGCGGTGCACCTCTTCGCCCTGTTGATCAGCACCTGCATCCTGCCCAACGTGGAGGCCGTCAGCAACATCCACAACCTCAACTCGGTCAGCGAGTCACCCCACGAGCGCATGCACTACTTCATTGAGCTGGCCTGGGGCTTCTCCACGGCCCTGGGCATCCTGTTGTTTTTAGCCGAGGTGGTGCTCCTCTGCTGGATCAAGTTCCTGCCTGTAGACTCCAGCGGGGTCAAAAGGGTAACCGCCTGCTGCACCACAACGGTCACCGCTGGCGCCAAGCCTACGACACCCCCAACTGTATCACAGAACAGCGGCTGGCAGGCTGCGCTGGCATCCACCATCATCATGGTCCCAGTGGGGGTGATTTTTGTGGTGTTTGCCGTTCACTTCTACCGCTCTCTGGTGGGCCACAAGACGGAGCGTCACCACCAGGAGATCGAGGAACTGCACAAGATAAAGGTACAGCTAGACGGCCACGAGCGAGGCCTTCAGACTGTGTGAAAACATGAGTGCAGCCTTCAGGACGTCCCTCTGTGTGTCATTATGTATCTCGTCTCTGACAGTTGTCCTGGTCATTGTTAATGCCTTGCTGGTAGGCAGTGGGCTTAAAAGCTCCTCACTTTGCAGCACAGACAGCCAGTACACGTCAGAGTGCTACTTTATTCTTAAGATGCGTTGTAGGACCTTGTGTCTGTTTTAGATCTGTTCTATGTCTCGCTCAAGGATAATGTAAAAGGTTTACAGAAAAAGGGCTATTATTTTCTGTGTGCCATTTTTCTTTTTTTGTGCCATGTCTATTTTATCATGGTTGGGTGTGGTGACGAAAGCGGGTTCCATTTTGGATCTGGTTCCATCTTGGCAAAATACCTGGATTCACTGTGAGGCTAACAAATCTCTTATTGGATCTTAGATCTCCCCTCACGCCTCGCCAGCAAAGAGCTGCCATCATTCTCGACAGAGGAAATAGTAAATGCCATAAATATCTTGTCATAATGCCAAAATATGTAACTTGACTGATTATTGTGATCACTGTAAGCTGGTTTCTGTGCTCAGCCAAAGATTTGTTTGTTAAAGAAAGAAGAACAGGATTCAGGCTCAGAAGCTGATTACAGATCTGATACTTTGAGATTTAGTTATTTATAAATCTAGTTCTTTGCAAATGTTTAATGCTAAATGGACTCAATAAGAGATTTTAACCCCAACCCTGATCCATAGTGAGTGCAGGTCTCACTGTTTCAACTAAACCTTCAACTCAGTCTGGATTATATTATTCATAAAACTGAGCTTGTTGTTTTCACTGTAAAGTGTCATGCATCACAGTGCAAGACGCTTGGTCTATGGTCGACTGATTGAGGGCTTCTGTAAAGTCTTAAAATGTTTTGCATTGAAAGTCTTGGGAGGTCTTGTGTTTTTGTTATTTATTTTTTCGGGCATTTTAGGCCTTTTAATTCTACAGGACCGATGAAGACATGAAAGAGGGAATGACGTGGAGGAAAAGGCGGAGCCGAACTCACGGCTGCCGCGTCGAGGAGTAAACCTCTGTATATGTGCGCCTGCTCTACCAGCTGAACTATCCCGGCCACCCGGGAGGTCTGTGTTTTTACATCCAACATCCCAGACAAGCCCAAACATCATTTTCCTCCTTCAGAAAGCTTTTATTGTCTTTGTTAAGACCATGGCGGCTGTGTAAAAGGTGTCAAGCCAATCGATTCTGCAAACCGATGCTGCTCAAAGTTCTTGTATATGAATGTGTTACTGTCCAAATATAGTTCTGCCTTACAGAGTGATTGCCTTTTATGAACTGCTGTTTTGCTAAAGGTCATAAACCCAAGCAGATATTTTTTGCTGGAAATGTAGTTGAGACAAAGCTTAAACCAATGAAGTTTACAGGTGGAGTCTGCGATTCTGGAGATAGATTTTTGAACTCAACACCCACATAAATGCCAAGGAACTATAGGTTTCCTTAAGAAACAACTTCCCGTCAGTGCTCCTTTTTTACGGCCCTCTTGCTCCCTCTGCTTTTCCCTTTACACATCCATGGCCATTCCCCTGTCCTGTGCACAAGCACGCTGGAATAGTGTTGTGTGGCTCAGACTGAACCACTTTGTTCGTTCCCCATTTACAGAGCCAGGGCTGTACATGAACACCGGACATTGCACATACAGTACAGACCATGAGGAAATACTCACTGAATTTGACAAAAAGTGTATTTGATTAGAATTGCAGACCCAACCCTTAATTGTTCAGTTGGATTTGGATGGAAGTGAGAACAGTCACAGAGTACATGTTGTGACCTTCAGTTTATGAAGTAAATACTGGAGAGCTTTCAGTAAGTGTGGGTTAAAGGCTCCGACTCACCAACCCGATTATCGGCCGTCGGACTATCTGGCGAGGTCGGTGACTCGAGTCGGTCGGAGGAGCCGTTCACTGTTAAAACACTTACTGGAAATGACGAGCAGGATGAGCGTGACAAGCACCTCAAAATCTGATGAAATTCTTTCAAACTGTTTTTTTGAGGTCAGACAGATTCAGCAACATTTAACATTTAAAGATGTTCTCATTTAAAGTGAGAAATAGGCCATACAGGCCTATTTCTCACTTTAAATGTTTTCAGAAACACGTTTCGGTAAACTAATTGATTAAAATACGAGATCGTATTCCGAACGAGACGCCATTATGGTCGGTTTTGAAATTCGGGAGAAGCCAGACCCTCTTGATGCGTTCATTTACGGTTTTTATTTTTTGACTGACAATGCAGATTAGCGCCGCCTGCTGTTAAGGAGGCTTGCGTCTCGTGAACGCGCAGAACGTATGCTTAAGTCGCCGTAGCTTCGGTGTGTTCCGAGGCACTGTTTGGACCGACGGGGGCCGAATGATCAGTCCGGCTGCCTTTTCTGCCGTCAGTCGGTCTTCGGGTTGGTGTGTCAGAGCCTTTACACTCACCAGTCTACTTCTTTGGATGAGGACCGAGCATGTTACTGTGTTTAAAAAAAGAAAATGTACCAATCACATTCCAAAAAAAATGACTGACCAAAGTGTTGCTCAGTTTGTTGATTCTCAGAAGAGACAGAAGTGCACTTGTAGTTGTACAGTGAGCGAGTGTCTGGGTTCTTGTCAGAGAACATCTTGCTTTGTCTTGTGTTTCTTGCATTTGTGCTTCTTAAATGATGACTACAGAGGTCATGGAGACCTGAGTTTGAAGAAAAAATGTACAACCTGCCACAGACTTCTATAATAAAAAAACAACGTTAAAGTTCTCATTGTCTCTTGTGTGTGTCTATCCAGTCTCAGTGATTCAGTGCAGGATAAATATGTTTGCATTAGGTGTTGTGAAGCTAGACATATCCCCTTTGCCAAGAATAATGACTTAATATGATTAAAGTCATAGTATAGTGAGTATATAAAAAATGGTGTATTATAGTATGTTGAAAAAAGTCGTAAAAAGGTCATAGTATAGTATGTTGAAAAGTAATAAAAAATAATAGTAGTGAAGGTAAAAAAAAACCCATAAAAAGTCATAGTATTGTTAGTATATGAAAAAAAAGTCATAGTATGTCAAAAATCATGAAAAGGTCACAGCATAGTGCAGACCTGGGCATCTTACGGCCCG
>NC_045745.1:11353999-11354933 GCF_008692095.1 Etheostoma spectabile | reverse complement strand
CCGGCCCTTTGTGCGTCCCAGTCCGGGCCGCGTGTTGCCAATCACAAATTACAAAATAAATTTAAAATATATCTATGTCGAGTGGGCAATACAACGGTGCTCCTTTTGTTTTGCAAAGGTATTGGAATACTTCCTGTTGGCGTATGCACGTGCTGATGTTGAGTGACGGTGAACAGCGGCAATCACAAATTACAAAATAAATAAAAAAAAAAATCTATGTCGTGCGGCAATACAACGTGCTGCTTTATTTGAAAAGTGTTATTTATGGACGTATGTCCGTGCGTAACTGTGAGTGAGGTGCACAGCGACGGTGATGCCGGTTACCCCCGAGATGTCCAGTCACCCCGAGATGTCCTGTCCCCCGAGATGTCCAGTCACCCCGAGATGCCCGGTACCCCGAGATGTCAGTCACCCCGAGACCGTACCCCGAGATGTCCAGTCACCCCGAGATGCCCGGTACCCCCGAGATGTCCAGTCACCAGAGATGCCCGTTTACCCCCGAGATGCCGTTAACCCCCCCCCCCACCGAGTTGTCCGATCACTCTAAAAAAAAAGAAAAGTTGATGACGAATGCCGTGTTTTCAACAAGACATGGACTGCCAGGTATTTCTTTACAGAAATGAAAGGTAAAGCCGTGTGCTTGATTTGTGGTGCCCAGGTTGCTGCGTTTAAAGATTATAATTTGAATCGCCGCTACACGACGACGCACGAGGATAAATACCGGAATCTGTCTGATGACGCAGGGAGGCTGATGGTTGATGGTAAAACTGCAAACCCAACTAGGGATTTTTACCAAACTTCACACCCCCAGAGATGCAGTTTCAATCAGCAATTCAATGATTGTTTTTTTTTCTTATTTAATTTCAATTTAATTTTACATAGCCTAATAAATATTTAAGGATTAAGAGTTTAAATAAAACCATCAAAAGCAATC
>NC_045745.1:11341877-11353974 GCF_008692095.1 Etheostoma spectabile | reverse complement strand
TGCAATTTAACCTAACCATAACTTTTACAAAAGCAGATTGCTTTTGATGGTTTTTTTTAACTCTTATCCTTAAATATTTATTGGCTATGTAAAATAAATTGAAAATAAATAAGAAAAAAAAACAATCATTGAATTGCTGATTGAAACTGCCATCCTGGGTTGTGAAGTTTGGTAAAAGTCCTGTTGGGTTTGCAGTTTTAACCATCAACCATCAGCCTCCCTGCGTCATCAGACAGATTCCGTATTTATCCTCGTGCGTCGTCGGTAGCGGCGATTCAAATTATAATCTTTAAACCGCAGCACCTGGCACCACAAATCAAGCACACGGCTTT
Organism: Etheostoma spectabile; assembly: GCF_008692095.1. Taxonomy (NCBI): domain Eukaryota; kingdom Metazoa; phylum Chordata; class Actinopteri; order Perciformes; family Percidae; genus Etheostoma; species Etheostoma spectabile. Next base: position 11,353,642 of record NC_045745.1, on the reverse strand, counting down.
ACTTTCATTTCTGTAAGAAATACTGGCAGTCCATGTCTTGTTGAAAACACGGCATTCGTCATCAACTTTTCTTTTTAGCGTGAGCGGACATCTCGGGGGGGGGGGGGGGTGGGGGAAGGGGGGGCTGGGGGGGGGGGGGGTAACCGGGCATCTCGGGGGTACCGGCCTCGTGGTGACTGACATCTCGGGGGTAACCGGGCATCTCGGGGGTGACTGGACATCTCGGGGCCCGCATCTCGGGTGATTGGACTGTACATCTCGGGGGTGACAGGACATCTCGGGTGACTGGCACTCTCGGGGGTAACCGGGCATCACTCGTCGCTGTGCAACCTTCACTCACAGGTTAGCGCACGGACATACGTCCTAAATAACTTTTCAAAATAAAGCAGCACGTTGTATTGCCGCACGACATAGATGTTTTTTTTTTATTTATTGTGTAATTTGTGATTGCCGCTGTTCACCGTCACTCACAATCACGCACGTGCATACGTCCACAAGGAATATACAAATAACGCTTTTCAAAACAAAAGGAGCACCGTTGTATTCCCACTCGACTAGAATATTTTAATTTATTTTGTAATTTGTGATTGCAACACGCGGCCGGACTGACGCACAAAGGGCCGGATGTGGCCCGCGGGCCGTAAGATGCCCAGGTCTGCACTATGCTGTGACCTTTTCATGATTTTTTGACATACTATGACTTTTTTTTCATATACTAACAATACTATGACTTTTTATGGTTTTTTTTTTACCTTCACTACTATTATTTTTTATTACTTTTCAAACATACAATCATGACCTTTTTACGACTTTTTCAACATACTTAATACAACCCATTTTTTATATACTCACATACTATGACTTAATCATATTAAGTCATTATTCTTGGCAAAGGGGATATGTCTAGCTTCACAACACCTAATGCAAACATATTTATCCTGCACTGAATCACTGAGACTGGATAGACCACACAAAGGACAATGAGACTTTAACGTTGTTTTTTATTATAGAATTCTGTGGCAGGTTGTACATTTTTTCTTCAAACTCAGGTCTTCCATGACCTCTGTGTCATCATTTAAAAGCAAAATGCAAAACACAAGACAAAGCAAGATGTTCTCTGACAAGAACCCAGACACTCGCTCACTGTACAACTACAAGTGCACTTCTGTCTCTTCTGAGAATCAACAAACTGAGCAACACTTTGGTCAGTCATTTTTTTGGAATGTGATTGGTACATTTTCTTTTTTAAACCCAGTAACATGCTCGGTCCTCATCCAAAGAAGTAACTGGTGAGTGTAAAGGCTCTGACACACCAACACGAAGACCGACTGACGGCAGAAAAAGGCAAGCCGACTGACATTCGGCCCCCGTCGGTCCAAACAGTGCCTCGGAACACACCGAAGCTACGGCGACTAAGCATACTTCTGCGCGTTCACGAGACGCAAGCCTCCTAACAGCAGGCGGCGCTAATCTGCATTGTCAGTCAAAAAAAAAACCGTAATGAACGCATCAAGAGGGTCTGGCTTCTCCCGAATTTCAAAACCGACCATAATCGTCTCGTTCGGAATACGATTTCGTTTTAATCATTAGTTTACCGAAACGTGTTCTGAAAACATTAAAGTGAGAAATAGGCTGTATGGCCTATTTCTCACTTTAAATGAAACACTTTAAATGTAAATGTTGCTGAATCTGTCTGACCTCAAAAAAAACAGTTTGAAGATTCATCAGATTTTGAGGTGCTTGTCACGCTCCCTGCCGTCGTATTTCCAGAAGTGTTTTTAACAGTGAACGGCTCCTCGACCGACTCGAGTCACCGACCGCTCCAGATAGTCCGACGCCGATAATCGGGTTGGTGAGTCGGACCTTTAACCCACACTTACTGAAAGCTCTCCAGTATTATTCATAAACTGAAGGTCACAACATGTACTGTGACTGTTCTCACTTCCATCCAATCCAACTGAACAATTAAGGGTTGGGGTCTGCAATTCTAATCAAATACACTTTTTGTCAAATTCTGATATATTCCTCATGTTCTGTACTGTATTTGCAATGTCCTGTTGTTCATGTACAGCCCTGGCTCTGTAATGGGAACGAACAAAGTGGTTCAGCTCTGAGCCACACACACTATCCGCGTGTTGTGCACAGGACAGGGGAATGGCCATGGATGTGTAAAGGGAAAAGCAGAGGGAGCAAGAGGGCCGTAAAAAAGGAGCAATGACGGGAAGTTGTTTCTTAAGGAAACCTATAGTTCCTTGGCTTTATGTGGGTGTTGAGTTCAAAAATCTATCTCCAGAATCGCAGACTCCACCTGAAACTTCATTGGTTTAAGCTTTGTCTCAACTACATTTCCAGCAAAAATATCTGCTTGGGTTTATGACCTTTAGCAAAACAGCAGTTCATAAAAGGCAATCACTCTGTAAGGCAGAACTATATTGGACAGTAACACATTCATATACAAGAACTTGAGCACATCGGTTTGCAGAATCGATTGGCTTGACACCTTTACACGCCGCCTGGTCTAACAAAGACAATAAAGCTTTCTGAAGGAGGAAATGATGTTGGGCTTGTCTGGGATGTTGATGTAAAAACACAGACCTCCCGGTGGCCGGGATAGTTCAGCTGGTAGAGCACACATATACAGAGTTTACTCCTCGACCGCGCAGCCGTGAGTTCGGCTCCGCCTTTTCCTCCACGTCATTCCCTCTTTCATGTCTTCTATCGGTCCTGTAGAATTAAAAGGCCTAAAGCCCAAAAATATAACAAAAACACAAGACCTCCCAAGACTTTCAATGCAAAACATTTTAAGACTTTACAGACCCAATCAGTCGACCATAGACCAACGTCTTGCACTGTGATGCATGACACTTTACAGTGAAACACACAGCTCAGTTTTATGAATAATATAATCCAGACTGAGTTGAAGGTTTAGTTGAAACAGTGGACCTGCACTCACTATGGATCAGGGTTGGGGTTAAAATCTCTTATGAGTCCATTTGCATTAAAACTTTGCAAAGAACTAGATTTATAATAACTAAATCTCAAAGTACAGATCTGTAATCAGCTTCTGAGCCTGAATCCTGTTCTTCTTTTCCTTAACAAACAAATCTTTGGCTGAGCACAGAAACCAGCTTACAGTGATCACAATAATCAGTCAAGTTACATATTTTGGCATTGGACAAGATATTTATGGCATTTACTATTCCTCTGTCGAGAATGATGGCAGCTCTTTGCTGGCGAGGCGTGAGGGAGATCAAGATCCAATAAGAGATTTTAGCCTCACAGTGAATCCAGGTATTTGCCAAGATGGAACCAATCAAAATGGAACCCGCTTTTCGTCACCACACCAACCATGTAAATAGACATGGCACAAAAAAGAAAATGGCACACAGAAAATAATAGCCCTTTTTCTGTAAACCTTTTACATATCCTTGAGCGAGACATAGAAGATCTAAAACAACACAGGGTCCACAACGCATCTTAAGAATAAAGTAGCACTCTGACGTGTACTGGCTGTCTGTGCTGCAAAGTGAGGAGCTTTAAGCCCACTGCCTACCGCAAGCTAAACAATGCCAGGACACTGTCAGAGACGAGACTCATAATGACACACAGAGGGACGTCCTGAAGGCTGCACTCATGTTTATCACACCGTCTGAAGGCCTCTCCGTGGCCTTCTAGCTGTACCTTTATCTTGTGCAGTTCCTCGATCTCCTGGTGGTGACGCTCCGTCTTGTGGCCCACCAGAGAGCGGTAGAAGTGAACGCAAACACCACAAAATCACCCCCACTGGGACCATGATGATGGTTGGATGCCAGCGCAGCTGCAGCCGCTTTTCTGTGATACAGTTGGGGTGTCGTAGGCTTGGCGCCAGCGGTGACCGTTGTGGTGGCAGCGCGTTACCCTTTTGACCCCGCTGGAGTTCTAAGGCAGGAACTTGATCCAGCAGGAGGAGCACCACTCGGCTAAAAACAACAGGATGCCCAGGGCCTGGAGACCCCGGCCAGCTCAATGAAGTAGTGCAGCGCCTCGTGGGGTGACTCGCTGACCGAGTTGAGGTTGTGGATGTTGCTGACGGCCTCCACGTGGGCAGGATGCAGGTGCTGATCAACAGGGCGAAGAGGTGCACCGCCACCAGCACGGGGTGCACACCTGAAGGCAATGAGGAGCACAGGAGGGTAGCTGTACTGCACTCCAGCTGCACCTCCACCATGGCCAACCTACGACATGTTGACAGGGAAGCGGATAACCAGGTTTACTATAGGACTGGGCGATATGGAGATAATGATATCCCAACATTTTTTAACATCTTGAAAATCTAAGACAATATCTAGTCTCATATCACGATATCTAGTCCATATATTTGATATCACGATATTGTAGTCTCATTCACAATATCGATATATTGCCACTCTGTATTGATGTTTATGTCACGACAGGTAAGGCTCAGACTAAGATACAGAGCACGGAGACTAACCCAGTCATTTTCTAACTCTTCTGATGTCCTGAACGCCCATCCATCCGCTCATATCAACATCTTGAGACCTTGACATGTGAATTAGAGCTGAAAAAATGCATTATCTTTTATCCAAAGCGGGGCCGCTAGAATCAACCCAAACTGAATTCAACAGCACTAATGTGAATTCTAGTTTCTTCTCAACTCCTCTATGACGTAAACTGAATAGATTTGAGTTGCGGACAATACAATACATTTGAGGACGTCGTCTTGGGATTTGGGAAACACTGATTGACATTGTTCACATTTTCTGACATTTTAGAACAGACAGACAGACAGGCAGACAGAGATTTACTGGTAACTTAAATCCAAAGACAAACTATAAGCTTTAAGCAGCTCTTCAGCGCCAACACTGAAATCTTTGGAGAACAAGCTAAAACTGAAGACTAGTTCCGCCGACAGCTGGCTTCCATGTGACGTGGTTAAGCAGATTTTTGATATTGAAACTGTTGTGTATTTTTGGCTACTGTCAGATCTGTAGATGAGATACACTGGATGGATTGTGGGTAACTTTAGCTTATGTGGTTGGTGTGAGCAATGCGGCTGTAAAGACAAGCTGTCGAGCTAATAAATGGTTAGTATTCCACCGTAGTCCGGGTTATGATTTTTATACCTAATACATGAAAGAGTGAGAAATACAGAAATGAATGAAAACCTGATGGATGAAACATGAAAACATGCAGTCATGTCCTTACATGAAGTCTGCTAAAGTTGGATCTAACTGACCATTGCGAAGCCAGAGAGCAGTGCAGAGGTCTGCTAGAGGCCTTCCGCTGCCCGGCTCAGTAGAGTTCCTCCAGGACAGGGCGCTCACCGAGTGGTGGTGTGGAGTGACCAGCTCCAGGTAACTGCGTCTCACCCCAGTCCCTGTAGTCCATCCCCCGCTGCCTGAAGCCCGCTCTGAGACCCCTGGGCCGGAGACCATCGGCACGTTCAGCTCACTGCTCATAGCACTGGTGGTATAAAGGGGAGAGATGGGACATGCCAACACAAGGAACTGCAATTTAATTAAAAAACAACACAACCGTCATTTATTTTTTTTTAAAGTTATCACTTAACTGTCTATGTTAGTATTCAGAGTGCGATAAATGTAAGGGAACTAAACAGGCTTTCCACGTATAAGAATTGAATGCCAAAATATCATTGTTACCACAGAGAAATTATCTACCAAACACAAATTTCCTTCCTTTGTGATATTATTATATTAAATTGTTACAGTTTCTTTTTTTTTTTTAACTACTCTATTTGACTGATGCTTTATTTCGCATTATGTTCGCTGTTGTACCGCCATCAAATTTTCTTACTTTGTGCTACGTATATACAAACAACACACACACACACACACACACACACACACCACACACAGTTGGGACAAGTTACATGGATTACTTGTTATGTCATTTGAGAGTAATAAGTTATATACATATTAGTTTTGTTTCTGAATTATGCTTTGCACTACTTTTGCATCACTTTTAATTACTTCCACCAAATAACAGTGGAAGTTGACTTGTCAGCTAACTTGGTGAATGTTACCACAGGATCATCTTTATCCACTTTAATACATCACAGATTATTCATAATATTGTTGTTAATATGAATATGCCAAAGTAACTAAACCTATAACAATAGAGAAGTGAAACGCACAATAGGCAGTAGGAGAAAATGAAAAATACTCAATTAAAAATAACTACAGTTGTAGTAAAGTACGGCATAGTACTTCCACCTTACTAGTCACTTGTAAAATGCAATGGTATTAACATGTAGCAAGCCTAAACATTATCCTGACCATGTTTAATCTGTCAACAGGTATATATATTACTGCGTCACCAGCAAAGTGAATACATTCTACTTGAGTTACTTTTGTAACCCGTTACTCCCAACACTGGAAGATTATATATATATATATATATATATATATATATAAATATATATATATAGATGATAGATAGATAGATAGTATAGATAGATAGATAGATAGATAGGAGCCACACCCTGAAGAAACTCTGCTTTATCGTCTGTTTTAAATGAATGGAACCATATCATTACTAAATTACATTATGCTGTAACACAGAAGGACTTAGCAAACTAGCCATTAGACATAAACTTATTAGGAAAAATGTTTTCTTGGACAATAATCAAGTCATGTTCCCACAGACGTCTATAGAAACAAACGTCTTTTTAGAGCCACCGATGCTGCTGAAATGGAACAGAATGCAGATATGAGGCACTTCCACTTGGCTTCACTTTAATGAGTTGTAGCATCAACCACACTAATCTGTATACACACTAATGACTTTTAGCTAGAGCAACAAGAACAACACACACATTGTATAGCCTACTCAATAGGTCCAAACAGCACATTAGACTATTAATTTTGGTTTACATCAATCACTTGGTTTACTAAACCGAGATTAGTTTTAATTTTGTGCAACACAGCTCTGCTGAATTTACTCACTGTCAAAGCATACCGGTGTTTTAAATACACAAAAGAGTGTTGGGAGCGGCTGAAGAAGGTCATCCAAGGTTCATAAGTTAATGTTGTATCTCAGTTTTTGACTGACCTGAGCAGAGCCCTAACCCCAACGCCATCCACACTTGTGGGATGAGCTGAACGGACTGAGAGCCGTATCTATGTCCCAACAATCAGTGGACAATCTACGCTTCTGTGGCAGAAAGGGAGCAATCCCTGCAGCCAGGTTCCAAAAGTAAGAAGTAGAGAATAACTAGAGAGGCTGCTATACCCGTATATTATTCCCATTTTTGAAGGATGAGTTTTAGGACTTTAAGTTTGGCACTACTGGGTATGTGAAGCTCTGACATTTGAGCTCAGCTGCCCCGCTTCCTGTTCATCTCCTCAACCACAACTACTTTGCAAAACCAAACCACTGGTTTTACGGGTTTGTTACAACTTGCACATTACATATAGTGACATCGGCAACAAAACAGAGAGGAATACTTGTGTCCCTTTTTTTTTTGGTCTTGTAACTGTATTTGCTATTGGTAGAGCAGCTTGTCAAAATACACTGGAATTACAAAAGTTGGATTGGTCACAACTTCAAACAACAGCTGTGAATCTAAATGCAAAAGTGGTAAAAGTGCAGGACGTACACCACTAACTTATAGGAAGCACCGTTCAACCAGGCGATCCCGTGATTTCCCAGTGGTAACCTTCAGCAGATGAGTGCATCTTTACCGCCTCTATATATATTTAGACAAGTGGTGAGTTAGCCGGATCCGTTTACCGAGCTCTGCTAACAAAAGCTAGTTTGCAATTATAAAAGAGCTGTTACTCAAACACCGGGAATAAAGCTAACAGGGGATGGGATTGCGTCCACACGACCTCAGAGATCGTTCCCTAATGTGTGAAATACCTACGTTTTTTGCCGGCCCATGCACGCGCGGTCGGTACCAGCTATCAACAGACTGTATATACTATGTTTTGTCGAGTAGAGCCCGTTTAATAACTCAACGTTCCTGCCAGCCGAAGTGCTAACATATTTTAAAGAATCTATTGCCATAATGAGACTTTATCACCACATTTAACTTACTCCACTTATCAGTGTTTATAAGCAAGTAAGTTAAGTGTAACGTTAACTCTCTTCAGCATAAGACGAGACTCCTGTAACGTTAGCTAACTTAGCTTACAATAAACACGGTTTCTTATCGAATCCGCTCCTCTGTGTTAACGGTGACTACTTTCTCTCATTACCGGTCGCCGAGGTGCCTGTTTAGTTATTCAAATCCTAACTCAAGAAGGTCTCTCTGCACACTGCACGAGACAATAAGGAACACGTCGTGTCACTGGAGTGTGTTGTCGTTCAACAACTTCCGCTCTTCGGATGCGGTTGTCTACTCTTCGTTCAGCTCGCAGCAGTCGACACACGGTCGGTAAGTTACTCCTCGCCGTCATATTAATCCCCTGGTGCTGGCTTTCCCAGTTTCAGGTAATTTACCGGACACCGGGCTTCTCTTGTTTCCGTGCCCGTCACAGAGACTCCCGAGGCGAAACTAAAGGTGTTAAAGGACGGCTTCCGGTGGGCGTGTTGCTTTCAAAATAAACAGCACAAATATTTTTTTTTTGTTGTAGGGATAGTGTGCGTTAGTCACCACAGTGTACCTGTATGGGTGTATGTAGTTTAAGGCAGTTTTGGTACCATTAAAATAATAAATAAGCAAGTGCCATCATTACTCATGGTCTGTTGTTGTTTCTTTAATATCAACTAATCTCATTAAAAGTTCAAACAAACCCATTGGTTTGTCTCTTATAATTGATCTCTGAATTTTAGTCCTACAAAAGGTGTAAATCTTTTTTCAGCCAACAATCTATAATTTCTTTTATTTTTTGTATTCTCATAACAGCGACAGTTACTGGCAAACTATTATTCTACTACACAAATGAAGACAGTCATGAGAAAGAGTACCAGAGTAACTAAAACATTTGTAGGAGTCATCATCCGGGACACATGAAAAGCAGCCAGAACGGCTGTTAGAAGTAGCCTCCAAATCCTGATTTGGGATCATTCAGGTGATACTCTTGTTGCATGTCGGACACCATTAATATGTTTTATGCATGTACTGTGTTATCTATCTTTTTTCTAGCTTCACATACATGTTAATTTCCAGTTTTGGAAAATAACAAGTCATATAAACATACATTTACAAAGATTTGTTACTGTGCAGTACAATCTAGTTTTTCTTTTAGCCCGTATAAAGGCTTTTGCGTCACATGCTTAGCAACAAAACACAAATCTACCACATCCGTCAGTCTCTCCTGCAGAGTTTGAGGGACAGTCAATTGTTCCAGTTTTCAAGTTACGGTTTGCCAGCCATAAAACATATTCAGAGTAGGAATTGTAGGTTCTTGTGCTTCCCTGTTTCTACTGATGACGTTTGTTCCGCGGGTTGGTTAATTAAAATTGTTGGTTGACAATAATCTGGTTCCAGCTTGAAAAACCTTTACAGTCTCTCTACAGTTTTTAGGAAAAAGATCTGAGGCCACTTGTGTACCAGAACGGCCTTCTCTTTTGAGATGGTACCAAGAGGTTACTCAACAGTCAAAGAGATTTGGAGGCAGAAGTTCTAAAACATTTTTTAGATGTAAATTGATATCTGGTAACCCAAAAACTATTGTTTTGCGTTCATGGAAGAACCTTTCTTTTTAATAACATGGGCTTGCTACACGTTGGGCCCCTTTTCTAACCTGCGCTGCTTAGGGCCAATATGATTCTAAACACTGTGTATATTTTTCAGCAAACTGGGGTTGCTGATGCTGGTGGCAGCAGAACAGAGGGTATATAATGAAACTTTTCCAGAAGCTTTTTGGTGACTGGTAAATTGTTTAATGAGCTGTATTCATGTGCTAACAACCCTGCCCCAACCATATCTATCTACCCCTAAATACGCTTACAGCTTTCTATGTTAAACCATCAAAATGATATGTCAGTGCAGTAGTAAACCAGCCGAAAAAAAATACTGATTTGCTTGTTGAAACTACACGCTGTCTCATCCCCACAGTCTGTCAGCACAGAAGGAGCGTATGGCCAAGTTTCTTGTAGGTCAGCCACCACTTCAGGAGGTTGTTGGAGTTCATTCGGGCGTTACTTAACAATTACTATCGAGGTGCTGTGGATGGACTCCATGACAGCGTGCCAGGCGACTGCACAGGTCGTGGGCCTGGCTGACATGCTTTGGGTGGGTCTTTAAGACTAACTGTCTCAGCTGATCCGTCCAGAACCCGGGAGAAACTCCCCCAGCTCAACTGCAATGAGTCTGAAAACAAAGGAAGAGCCGTAGAAGTGGGGGGTAGTTTAGCATTGTTAGTTCAAGTTTGTTAGTGTTGAGATCGGTGTATGTTCTCAATTTTACTGCTCAGTATTATTGCTCCAGTATCTTATTATATGTGATAATATTAACTTTGAAAATTGGGGCCATCAGGGTGGAACTTTGACAACCATTAGAGGATTTCATAAATAGGCAATAGTCTTAATTAACTTAGAGCAGGGCGATTGGAGAAAATTATATCACAGTATACTTGACCAAATACAACCAGTTTACTAATTGTGAATATTGTAAGTTGGCTATGTTAATAAGTGGATCTAATGACTAAGGGGGTAAGAGGCACAGTAATAGAACAGTCCATGGTTTTCAGGAACATGACATCACGTTTACGCAAACCGTAATGTAGCCTTCAAAACCAGGAAATCCCCACTCATGCCCATAATTGCAATATTACAAAATCAACAATTTAAGACAATATCGCCGTCTCATACCACAATTTGATTAATCTTCGTTATATGAACCCAGCCTAATTCAACTATTTTAACCATCCATGCCCTGGCCAGCAGCAGCACAAGTGGATGCGGATGCGTCTCATGTCGTCCCGGTCCTGCATGGGATTAAAAAAAGCAGAGTTCCCGACTCATCAGGTGAAGGCAGGGGTGACGGTTCGTCCATAAATGGCGATTGCCCCTCCTTCCACATTGGTCTTCCTCCTCCGCTTTGCAAAAGCCGCGATGCATTTCATTCAATGCCTGTGTTGATGGAAGTTGAGAGGAGGATTGAGGGGATGGAGAGAAGAGTAAAATTATTGCCACGAAGTTTCTCTGTACTTGGCTGATGGTGTTGATCACTTGGCAACACCTGTGCCCATAAAGACAGTTCAGGAAAATACATTTGTTAATTTGATCGGAAGGCTTTAAAGGCATACTTCGAATTTTTTAAGGTTGGGTTGTAGGAGGTACTCATCCATAGTGCGTGTAAACTTAGAGTAGAAGGCACTAGCGCACCCCATGTTTGAGAACAGTGCAGCCCCTACTTCAAGAGATCAAACTATCCATTTAAATCATGTGATTGATCGAAGCTCCATAAAAGCCACTAAATGAGATTTGGTAAGGCTGTTTACTGCAACTTCTAGTTCGCCGTGTCAATTGAACTTGAATTTAACTTCCATATTTCAAATTATTACCATTTATCTTACGGTATATCAAAAATAATACTGAGCAAAATTTAATTGATATATTGTCGATGTGGCCCTCCAGCAGTGCTCAGGTTGCTCATGCGGCCCTCGGTAAAAATTAATTGCCCACCCCTGGCATAGTGTGTTAAAACAATTCATAGTATTGTATGTCGAAAAAAAGGTAATAGTATAGTATGTCAAAAAAATCATAAGAAAGTCATAGTACACTAAGTCCAAAAAGTCATAGTATAATATGTCGAAAAAAAATCATGGTATAGTATGTTGAAAAAAAAAATCATA
>NC_045745.1:11332896-11341867 GCF_008692095.1 Etheostoma spectabile | reverse complement strand
GTATAATATGTCAAAAAAGTCATAGGTTGTATGTTGTAAAAAAAATCATAAAAAGACAGTATAGTAAGTCAAAAAAATCATAAGAAAGTCATAGTATACAAAGTCCAAAAAGTCATACTGTCAAAAATAGTCATAAAAAGAAGATATTGTAAAAAGTCATGGTATAGAACGTTGAAAAACGTCATAAAAAAGCAATAGTATTGTATGTTGAAAAAGCATAACAAGTCAAAGTGTAGTATGTTGAAAAGGTCATAGTATAGTATGTAAAAAAAAAAGTCATGGTATAATATGTCCAAAAAAGTCATAATAAAGCAATAGTATAGTATGTCGATAAAAGTCATAAAAAAGTCATGGTATAGTGTGTCAGAAAAATCCTAAAAAGTCAAAGTATAGTCAGCATATTGAAAAAGTCATAAAAACTTCATAGCATAGTCTGTAAAAAAAACACATAATTCATAGCATAGTACGTCAAAAAAAGTCATAAAAAGGAATGTATTGTATGTCGAAAAAAGGTCATGGTATAGTATGTTAAAAAAATCTATGACTGTTGTGTACGTTTTCCTGTTCTTGACATATATACTAGACTTTTATAACTTTTTTCGACAACTATTACCATGACTTTTGTACTTTTTTTTATACACTATACTATGACTTTTTTCCGTTTTCGACAGAACTATACTGTGACTTTTTTTTTTTTTTTGACATACTATACTTTGACTTTATACTTTTTTCGACAAACTATACTATGACTTTTTTTGACATACTATACTTTGACTTTTATACTTTTTTCGACTTACTATACTATGACTTTTTTCCGTTTTTTGACGTACTATACTTTGACTTTTTTTACGTTTTTTTGACATACTAAACTATGACTTTTTTTACTTTTTTCGACAGACTATACTATGACTTTTTTACGTATTTTGACAAACTAGACTATGAATTTTTTACGTTTTTTTGACATACTATACTATGACGTTTATTACTTTTTTCAACATACTATATACTATGACTTTTTTACGTTTTTCAACAGACTATACTATGACTTTTTTACTTTTTTTGACATACTATACTTTGACTTTTTTACTTTTTTTGACATACTATACTATGACTTTTTTCCGTTTTTGACAGACTTACTATGACTTTTTTCTTTTTTTGACATCCTATCACTAGAATTTTTTTACTTTTTTCTTTTTTTTCACTTTTTTTCGACATACCATACTATGACTTTTTTACGGTTTTCAACATACTATACTATGACTTTTTGTGACTTTTTGGACTTTGATACTATGCTTTCTTATGATTTTTTTGACTTACTATACTAGTCTTTTTATGATTTTTTCAACATACCATACTAACTTTTATGATTTTTTTTAACATACTACCATGACCTTTTTTCGACAACAATACATTCCTTTTTATGACTTTTTTTGACGTACTATGCTGAATTATGTGTTTTTTTTACAGACTATGCTATGAATTTTTGAACTTTTAATATGCTGACTATACTTGACTTTTTAGGATTTTTTTGACACACTATACCATGACTTTTTTATGACTTTTTCGACTACATACTTTTGCTTTATTATGACTTTTTTGGACATATTATACCATGACTTTTTCAACATACAATACTAAACTTTTTCAACGTAATAATAATTATGACTTTTTTTGACACACTATACTATGACCTTTTCATGATTTTTTCAACATACTAAACTATGCCTTCTTATGCTTTTTCTACATACAATACTATTGCTTTTTTATTTTTTTCAACATACAATACTATTGCTTTTTTATGACTTTTTTTTGACATATTATGCTGTGACTCTTTTTTGACTTACTATACCATTACCCTTTTATGATTTTTTTCAACATACTATACCATGATTTTTTTTCAACATACTATACTGTCTTTTTTCCATATACTAAACATACTATGACTTTTTTGACATACTATACTATGAACTTTTATGATTTTTTTTTTCAACATACTATACCATGATTTTTTTTTTAAAGACTATACTATGACTTTTTCAGTTTTTCGACGTACCATACTATGACTTTTTCATTTTTCGACAGACTATACTATGACTTTTTGATGACTTTTTGGACTTAGTATACTATGACTTTCTTATGATTTCTTTGACATCTTTGACTATACAATGTCCTTTTATGATTTTTTTTCAACATAGTATACTATTAACTTTTTATGATTTTTTTAACAGACTATACCATGACTTTTTTCGACATACAATACCCTTCCTTTTTATGACTTTTTTTGACATGCTATACTACGAATTTTTATGATTTTTTTTTACAGACTATGCTATGAAGTTTTTTCGATATATAACTATTGTTTTATTTGACTTTTTGGACATATTATACCATGACTTTTTTTTTACACACTATACTATAACCTTTTCACATACTACACTTTGACTTGTTGCTTTTTCAACTACAAACTATTGCTTTTTATGAACGTTTTTTCACGTTCTATACCATGACTTTTTATGACTTATTTCAACATACTATACTATGACTTTTTATGATTTTTTTTCACATACAACCTATGACTTTTGACATATTATACTATCCTTTTATGATTTTTTTTTTCAACATACTATCCATGATTTGTTTTTGACGACTATCCTATACTTTTTTTGACATACTATACAATGATTTTTTTACTTTTTTTCTTTTTCCATTTTTCGACATACCATCCTATGACTTTTTTACGTTTTTCAACATACTATACTATGACTTTTTGATGACTTTTTGGACTTTGTATACTATGACTTTCTTATGATTTTTTTGACTTACTATACTATGTCTTTTTATGATTTTTTTTCAACATACATACTAACTTTTTATGATTTTTTTAACATACTATACCTGACCTTTTTTCGACATACAATACATTCCTTTTTATGCTTTTTTGACGTACTTGCTAGAATTATGTTTTTTTTTACAGACTAGCTATGAAGTTTTTATGACTTTTTCAATATGCTGACTATACTTTGACTTTTAGGATTTTTCTGACACACTATACCATGACTTTTTTATGACTTTTATCGACATACTATACTATTGCTTTATTATGACTTTTTGGACATTATACCATGACTTTTTTTACATACTATAACTTGACCTTTTCACATACTACACTTTGACTTGTTATGCTTTTCAACATACAATACTATTGCTTTTTTATGACGTTTTTCAACGTTCTATACCATGACTTTTATGACTTTTTTCAACATACTATACTATGACTTTTTATGATTTTTTTTACAACATACAACCTATTACTTTTTGACATATAACCTTTTATGATTTTTTTTTTCAACATACTATACCATGATTTTTTTTCGACAGACTATACTATGACTTTTTTACGTTTTTCAACATACATACAATGCCTTTTTGATGACTTTTTGACTTTGTATACTATGACTTTCTTATGATTTTTTTGACTTACTATACTGTCTTTTATGATTTTTTTTACAACATACAACTAGACTTTTTTGACATTTATACTATACTTTTATGATTTTTTTTTTCAACATACTATACCATGATTTTTTTCCGACATATTATACTAGACTTTTTGGACTTAGTGTACTATGACTTTCTTATGGATTTTTGACATACTATACTATTACCTTTTTTTCGACTACAATACTAGATTGTTTATAACACACTATGCCAGGGGTGGGCAATTATTTTTACCGAGGCCGCATGAGCACCTGAGCACTGCTGGGGGCCCATCGACAATATATCAATTAAATTTTGCTCAGTATTATTTTGATATACCGTAAGATAAATGGTAATATTTCATTAACCTAACATAACTTTACAAAAGCAGATTGCTTTGATGTTTTTATTTAAACTCTTAATCCTTAAATTTTATTAGCTATGTAAAATTAAATTGAAATATAAATAAGAAAAAAACATCATTGAATTGCTGATTGAAATGCATCTCTGGGGTGTGAAGTTTGGTAAAAAGTCTAGTTGGGTTTGCAGTTTTACCATCAACCATCAGCCTCCCTGCGTCATCAGACAGATTCCGTATTTATCTCGTGCGTCGTCGTGTCGGCGATTCAAATTATATCTTTAACACGCAGCACCTGGGCACCACAATCAAGCACCCGGCTTTCTTTCATTTCTGATAAGAAATACTGCAGTCCAGTCTTGTTGAAAACACGGCATTCGTCATCAACTTTTCTTTTTTTAGAGTGACGGACACTCGGGGGGGGGGGGGGGTAACCGGGCATCTCGGGGTAACGGGCATCTCTGGTGACTGGACATCTCGGGGTAACCGGGCATCTCGGGTGTGACTGGACATCTCGGGGGTACGGATCTCGGGGGTGACTGACACTCGGGGGTACCGGGCATCTCGGGGGTGACTGGACATCTCGGGGGACAGGACATCTCGGGTGTGACTGGACATCTCGGGGGTAACCGGGCATCACCGTCGCTGTGCACCTCACTCACAGGTTACGCACGGACATACGTCCATAAATAACACTTTTCAAATAAAGCAGCACAGTTGTATTGCACGCACGACATAGATTTTTTTTTTTATTTATTTTGTAATTGTGATTGCCGCTGTTCACCGTCACTCACACCATCAGCACGTGCATACGTCCAACAGGAAGTAATACAAATAACGCTTTTCAAAACAAAAGGAGCACCGTTGTATTGCCCACTCGACATAGATATATTTTAAATTTATTTTTAATTTGTGTGGCAACACGCGGCCCGGACTGGGACGCACAAAGGGCCGGATGTGGCCCGCGGGCCGTAAGATGCCCAGGTCGCACTATGCGTGACCTTTTCATGATTTTGACATACATGACTTTTTTTCATAGACTAAATACTATGACTTTTATTGGTTTTTTTTTACCTTCACTACTATTATTTTTATATACTTTTCAACATAGATACTATGACCTTTTACGACTTTTTCAACATACTATAATACACCATTTTTATATCACTCACTTACTATGACTTAATCATATTAAGTCATTATTCTGGCAAAGGGGATATGTCTAGCTTCACAACACCTAATGCAAACATATTTATCCTGCACTGAATCACTGAGACGGATAGACACCCACAAGAGACAATGAGAACTTTAACGTTGTTTTTTATTATAGAAGTCTGTGGCAGGTTGTACATTTTTCTTCAAACTCAGTCTCCATGACCTCTGTAGTCATCATTAAGAAGCACAAATGCAAGAAAACACAAGCACAAGCAAGTTTTCTCTGACAAGAACCCACACACTCGCTCACTGACAACTACAAGTGCACTTCTGTTCTCTCTGAGAATCAACCAAACTGAGCAACACTTTGGTCAGTCATTTTTTTTGGAATGTGATTGTACATTTTCTTTTTTTAAACACATAACATGCTCGGTCCTCATCCAAAGAAGTAGACTGGTGAGTGTAAAGGCTCTGACACACCAACCCGAAGACCGACTGACGGCAGAAAGTCAGCGGACTGACTCGGCCCCCCGTTCGGTCCAAACAGTGCCTCGGAACACACCGAAGCTACGGCGACCTTAAGCATACTTTCTGCGCGTTCACGAGACGCAAGCCTCCTAACAGCAGGCGGCCGCTAATCGCATTGTCAGTCAAAAAATAAAAACCGTAAATGAACGCATCAAGAGGGTCTGGCTTCTCCCGAATTTCAAAACCGACCATAATGGGCGTCTCGTTCGGAATACGATCTCGTATTTTAATCATTAGTTTACCGAAACGTGTTTCTGAAAACATTAAAGTGAGAAATAGGCTGTATGGCCTATTTCTCACTTTAAATGAGAACATCTTTAATGTTAAATGTTTGCTGAATCTGTCTGACCTCAAAAAAACAGTTTGAAAGAATTTCATCAGATTTTGAGGTGCTTGTCACGCTCATCCTGCCGTCTTTTCCAGTAAGTGTTTTAACAGTGAACGGCTCCTCGACCGACTCGAGTCACCGACCTCGCCAGATATCCGACGGCCGATAATCGGGTTGGTGAGTCGGAGCCTTTAACCCACACTTACTGAAAGCTCTCCAGTATTACTTCATAAACTGAAGGTCACAACATGTACTCTGTGACTGTTTTCACTTCATCAATCCAACTGAACAATTAAGGGTTGTCTGCAATTCTAATCAAATACACTTTGTCAAATTCAGTGAGTATTTCCTCATGGTTGTACTGTTGGCAATGTCCGGTGTTCATGTACAGCCCTGGCTCTGTAAATGGGGAACGAACAAAGTGGTTCATCTGAGCCACACACACTCTTCCAGCTGCTTGTGCACAGGACAGGGGAATTGCCAGGATGTGTAAAGGGACAAGCAGGAGCAAGAGGGCCGTAAAAAAGGGCAACTGACGGGAAGTTGTTTCTTAGGAAACCTATAGTTCCTTGGCATTATGTGGGTGTGAGTTCAAAAATCTATCTCCAGAATCGCAGACTCCCCTGTAAACTTCATTGTTTAAGCTTTGTCTCAACTACATTTCCAGCAAAAAATATCTGCTTGGGTTTATGACCTTTAGCAAAACAGCAGTTCATAAAAGGCAATCACTCTGTAAGGCAGAACTATTTGGACAGTAACACCATCTATACAAGAACTTTGACAGCACGTTTGCAGAATCGATTGGCTTGACACCTTTACACAGCCGCATGGTCTAACAAAGACAATAAAGCTTTCTGAAGGAGGAAAATGATGTTGGGCTTGTCTGGGATGTTGGATGTAAAAACACAGACCTCCCGGGGCCGGGATAGTTCAGCTGGTAGAGCAGGCGCACATATACAGAGGTTTACTCCTCGACGCGGCAGCCGTGAGTTCGGCTCCGCCTTTTCCTCCACGTCATTCCCTCTTTCATGGTCTTCATCGGTCCTGTAGAATTAAAGGCCTAAAATGCCCGAAAAAATAAATAACAAAAACACAAGACCTCCCAAGACTTTCAATGCAAAACATTTTAAGACTTTACAGAAGCCCTCAATCAGTCGACCATAGACCAGCGTCTTGCACTGTGATGCATGACACTTTACAGTGAAAACAACAAGCTCAGTTTTATGAATAATATAATCCAGACTGAGTTGAAGGTTTAGTTGAAACAGTGAGACCTCACTCACTATGGATCAGGTGTTGGGGTTAAAATCTCTATTGAGTCCATTTAGCATAAACATTTGCAAAGAACTAGATTTATAAATAACTAAATCTCAAAGTATCAGATCTGTAATCAGCTTCTGAGCTGAATCCTGTTCTTCTTCTTTACAAACAAATCTTTGGCTGGGCACAGAAACCAGCTTACAGTGACTCACAATAATCAGTCAAGTTACATATTTTGGGCTTATGACAAGATATTATGGATTTACTATTCCTCTGTCGAGAATGATGGCAGCTCTTTGCTGGCGAGGCGTGAGGGAGATCTAAGATCCAATAAGAGATTGTTAGCCTCACAGTGAATCCAGGTATTTGCCAAATGGAACCAGATCAAAATGGAACCCGCTTTCGTCACCACACCCAACCATGATAAAATAGACATGGCACACAAAAAAGAAAAATGGCACACAGAAATAATAGCCCTTTTTCTGTAAACCTTTTACATATCCTTGAGCGAGACATAGAACATCTAAAACGACACAAGGTCCTACCAACGCATCTTAAGAATAAAGTAGCACTCTGACGTGTACTGGCTGTCTGTGCTGCAAAGTGAGGAGCTTTTAAGCCCACTGCCTACCAGCAAGGCATTAACCAATGACCAGGACAACTGTCAGAGACGAGATACATAATGACACACAGAGGGACGTCCTGAAGGCTGCACTCATGTTTTCAACACAGTCTGAAGGCCTCGCTCGTGGCCGTCTAGCTGTACCTTTATCTTGTGCAGTTCCCGATCTCCTGGTGGTGACGTCCGTCTTGTGGCCCACCGAGAGCGGTTAGAAGGGACGGCAAACACCACAAAAATCACCCCCACTGGGACCATGATGATGGTGATGCCAGCGCAGCTGCAGCCGTCTGTTCTGTGATACAGTTGGGGGTGTCGTAGGCTTGGCGCCAGCGGTGGACCGTTGGTGGTGCCGCGGTTACCCTTTTGACCCCGCTGGAGTCTACAGGCAGAACTTGATCCAGCAGAGGAGCACCACCTCGGCTAAAAACAACAGGATGCCCAGGGCGTGGAGAAGCCCCAGCCAGCCTCATGAAGTAGTGCATGCTCCTCGTGGGTGACTCGTCTGACGATTGAGGTTGTGGATGTTGCTGACGCCCTCCACGTTGGGCAGGATGCAGGTGCTGATCAACAGGGCGAAGAGTGCACCGCCACCAGCACGGTGGTGCACACGCTGAAGGCAATGAGGAGCACAGGAGGGTAGCTGTACTGCATCTCCAGCTGCACCTCCACCATGGGCCACTACGACATGTGACAGGGAAGCGGATAACCAGGTTTTACTATAGGACTGGGGCATATGGGAGATAATAAATATCCCAACATTTTTAACATCTTGAAAATCTAAGACAATATCTAGTCTCATATCACGATATCTAGTCTCATTATGATAATCACGATATTTAGTCTCATATCACAATCTCGATATATTGCCAGCTCTGTATTGATGTTTATGTCACGACAGGATAAGGCTCAGCTAAAATACAGAGCACGGAGGACTAACCCGTCATTTTCTAACTCTTCTGATGTCCTGAACGCCATCTCAATCCGCTCATATCAACATCTTGAGACCTTGACATGAATTAGACTGAAAAAATTCATATACTTTTATCCAAAGCGGTCCGCTAGAACTCACCAAACTGAAAGTTACAAACAGCTACTTAAAGTGAATATATCTGTTTCTTCATCCTCTATGACATAAACTGAATAGATTGAGTTGCGGACAATACAATACATTGAGGACGTCGTCTTGGATTTGGGAAACACTGATTGACATGTTGTTCACACATTTTCTGCAGCTTTTATAGGG
>NC_045745.1:11331518-11332871 GCF_008692095.1 Etheostoma spectabile | reverse complement strand
TTGTACTTTTTTGACATACCTACTATGACTTTTTCCGTTTTTGACAGACTATACTATGACTTTTTTATTTTTTTGACATACTATACCTGAATTTTTTACTTTTTTCTTTTTTCACTTTTTTCGACATACCTACTATGACTTTTTTACGTTTTTCAACATACTATACTATGACTTTTTGATGGTTTTGGACTTTGTATACTATGACTTTCTATGATTTTTTGACTTACTATACTATGTCTTTTTATGATTTTTCACATACCAACATACTGAACTTTTTCGATTTGTCATAGTATAGTATGTCAAAAAAAGTAAAAAAAGTCATAGTATAGTATGTCAAAAAAAAAAAAGTCATAGTATAGTATGTCAAAAAAAGAGTCAGTGTAGTATGACAAAAAGTCATAGTGTCTTATGTTGAAAAAAAACTTAAAACGCCATAGCATAGTATGTTAAAAAAATCATAAAAAGGTAAGAGTATAGCAAGTCCCAAAAAGTGTGTTGAAAAAAATAAAAATAAAGCAATAGTATTGTATGTAGAAAAAAAATCATAAAAAGTCATAGTATGTCAAAAAAAGTCGTAGTATAATTAGTATTTTGAAAAAAGTCATAGTATATTATGTTGAAAAGTCAGTATACTACGACTTTTTTATGAGTATTTCAGTCATAAAAAAGTCATAGTATAGTATGTTGAAAACAATCATAAAAAAGTCAAGGTATAGTATGTCAAAAAAAATCATAAAAATTCATAGTAGAGTATGTCAAATAAAGTCATAGTATAGTATGTTGAAAAAAGTCATAAAAAAGTCATTGTGTAGTATTTTGAAAAAATCATCAAAAAGTCATAGTATAGTATGTCAAAAAAATCAGCAAAAAGCCATCGTATAGTATTTCAAAAAAGTCATAAAAACGTCATGGAATAGTATGTCAAAAAAAATCCTCAACAAGTCATAATTATCTCTGGAAACACACAATGTCTGAGTCTGCCTATACCACCATCCTAGCCACTCTGGCCAACCTACCACACACACTATGTCAAAGAAAAATCATAAAAAGTCATTAAAAAATCATTAAAAGGTCATGGTATAGTGTGTCACAAAACATTATAAAACATAGTGTAGCATGTCAAAAAACATCACAAGAAAGTCACAGCATATTATGTTGAAAAAGTCATTAAAAATGAATTTACGATTTTGTCAACATATTACACTATGATTGTTTTTCGTCATACTATTGTGACTTTTTTTGACATTGAATACTACGATTTTTTTCTTGACATATACTTTTTTATTACTTTCATCAACATACTATACTATGTGCATGTGATTAGTCCTCTGTCGTGTGTGTGTGTGTGTGTGT
>NC_045745.1:11325449-11331508 GCF_008692095.1 Etheostoma spectabile | reverse complement strand
GCGTGCGTGCGTGCGTGCGTGCGTGCGTAAATGAATGTATAGACCTGTAAATTAACTAAACCAAAAAATGAAATGCACTGTATTGGTCGTCCAACAGTGAGCAGGCTGTCACGAAAATAAATGGGTCCCAGCACCGAAATACAGACAGACGGTGGACACTGGTTATTGGCACGCAGAACACGCGTCCAAGGGTCCAAGTTGTCCCCTGGTCCCCACCTCATTGGCCTAATGTAATGAGTTGGTAAAATAAAGATTTAACATACATACTGTACCATGACTTTTTTATACTTTTTTTGACACACTAGACTAAGACTTTTTTATGATTTTTTTTCAACATACAGTAGTATGACTTTTTAGACATACTATACTACAACTTTTTCCTAAATACTATACCATGGGTATTTCATGGCTTATTTCAACATACTGTACTATGACTTATTTTAAATAGTATACTATATCTTTTTTCTACTTTCTTCAACATAGTATACTGTGACTTTTTTTGACATAGTATACTACATCTTTTTTTGACTTTCTTCAACATAGTATACCATGACTTTTTTTGACATAGTATACTATGTCTTTTTTTTTACTTTTTTGACATACTATACTATGACCTTTTTTGACATAGTATACTATATCTTTTTTTTAACTTTCTTCAACATAGTGTACCATGACTTTTTTTGACATAGTATACTATGTCTTTTTTGTGACTTTTATCAACATACTATACAATAACTTTTTTTTAAAGTAGTACATTACTACTTTTTCATGGTTTTTTTTGACATACTATATTATGACTTTTTCGAGTTTTTTTCAACATACTATACTATGACTTTTTTATACTTTTATCAACATTCTATATAATAACTTTTTTTTTAAAGTAGTACATTACTACTTTTTCATGTTTTTTTTTGACGTACTATATTATGACTTTTTCGAGTTTTTTTCAACATACTATACTATGACTTTTTTAATACTTTTATCAACATTCTATACAATTACTTTTTTATAGTAGTATATCACTACTTTTTCATGGCTTTTTTTATATACTATACTAAGCCTTTTTTGGACATACATACTATGCCTTTTTAAAATACTGTACTATGGCTTTTTTTGTGGTTTTTGTACACAGTTATTTTGTTTGACATACTATACCACAACTTTATGATTTTTTCAAAACACTGTTATATGACTGTTTTTTGACATACTATACAGAGACTTTTTATGACATTTTTAAAATACCATAATATGTTTGTTTTTTTAACATACTATACTATGACTTTTTTCCCCACATACTGTAATATACTATGGCTTTTTATGCCTTTTTTACATTCTATACTATGACTATAACATACTATACTACTTGGATAAACGTACATTTTATGACTTTTTTTTAAATACTGTACTACGAGTTTTTTAAATTATTTTTTCAACCTAATATAGTATTATACATCCCATTATTTATTTGTTTTTTAACTGTTGTATTTTTGACATACTATATTATGACTTTTTTCTAAATATTATACTATGGCTTTTACAACATGCTATACTATGACTTTTTTGACATATATCATACCATGCCTTTCTTACATTCTATACTACGACTTCATCAGCATACTATGACTTTTTTATGACTTTTTCAAAGTAGTATACTATTACTTTTTTTTTTTAAAAACCTTTTTTGACACACTATACAATTACTTTTTTTTAAATATTTTTCAGACATCCTATACTAAGACATACTAGACTATGACTTTTTTTAAACATACTATGACATTTTATGATTTTTTGACAAACCATACTAGGACTTTCTTATAACTTCTATCAACATACTCTACATACCTTTTTGCTGACCTTGACATTCCATACTAAGACTATTTTGGACACATACTATTCTATGACTTTTGACACACTTTACTATGACTTTAAGATTTTTCAACACACTGCACTATGACTTTTCCATGACTTTTTTGACATACTAGGATCTTTGTTATACTATGGCTTTTTAAAGATTTTTTTCCTACATATGGACATTTTTATACTTTCTATGACAAACTATGACTTGCTATACTATGACCTTTTCATGAAACTGCTTTCATATTTTTCAAACTAAAACTTCAACAAAAGGATCACAAATGAGTTAAAAAAAGACCAAATTAAGAGTTCATTTCCAACAAAGTAAAATTTAATGACTAAAGAGTCCTAAACAACAAAGAAAAATTTCAGTCTAAGAGACAAAACACTCCATGGCAGCATACAGTCAGTAACATGACTCCAATATTTGGCTTTGCACTGGAAATGATGTTGAAAGGATTTTGTTGTTTGTTTATTCTCATTTTGATCTGCAAAAATGACAAAATCAGACACATGGAAAATATAAATGACTGTATATGGTGTACATCTTCTTCCCTTTCAAAAAACTAAAATAATGCATTTCTCTTCATAAGCCAGCAGAGGGCAGACCGTACATATTTCATTCTACAGCCTGGCTGCCAGATCCAGAATTTAACCAGTAACATTTTTGGAATAGAAGAAATTCTCACAATGACGCTGGTTACCTTTTAAACTTTTGTCAAAAAGGACAACCCTTTATACATAGTTTGACAGCATCTGGTAGCTACGTGGTGTTAACTCCCCTTTGTTTTACATGCATACACTACGTATTTACTACATCTTCAAAACCTTCGAAGCCACAATAAACACATGAATGCATACACACAGTCTCAGCAAGAACACAAGTACAGATAATACAGGCCACTCTCCATCGCTCTGGAACTGGGAATTAGACGGGGTTATTTTGTTTCATACAATGTCAAAATAAATACAAGCTGTTCACAAATTAAATTTTTTGCAGATTTAATATATCTTATGACTGAAATAACTGGTTCACTTATGTTTTCATAATGTCTCACAAGCTTTGAGGACCAAGAATATGTGAACTAATTTAGCATTTTGTTTGTGAGGGCAAATTCAAGTGAGCCAGTTACTGAATTTGTAAGATTAAGAAGTTCAGACTCTTATACTTTTGATAGATTTATAAAAGACAAAAAACACCGGCATTTTCTCCATTAGGTAGTCTACACAGTGTTTATGATTCTAAAGCTCAAAACAGTCCAAAATCAAAAGTCGTAAAAAGAAATAAACTGCTTTACCGAATAAACTAAAATTTAAAACCTTTTTAAAAAATAAATTTGAATACTAACTTCTTATGGTTTCCAAAGTTCATAGACTTATCATCTTGTTAATTACAGCTCAAGATTCACAATGTCCTTTCTAATAAAAAAAACAAACAGTATAAGCTAATATAATAACAAATGCTCCCAACAGATAAAAAGTGTAAATTCAGGTTGATCTGTTGCTTCACAACTGGTGCCCACTGGGGAATGTTCAACAAAATATGAGGAGTGCTTAAGTTGGTTTATCATTTGGGCAGATTTCTAAACTTCATGACTTGGCTTCTTGGTTAATCTCTGTACTGGATTACATAACTAACTGGAAACCCGGAAGGGCCAAGGTTCGCTAGACATGTTAGGTTCAGTGTTTTGAGGTCCAAACTGGATTATTTGTCAGTTTTATCCGTTTTTTTCCCAAGACAACTGATGTTTTTGTGGTACTCATTTGTAAGTTTTCAGGTTGAGAGGAATGACTGAAACAGACTTGGACGGATCTGGGATAGATGATGAGATATTTCAGGTGACATGAGAAAAAAAAAAAAAAAAAGTTTGATAACAAATAAACGTATTAAAATGACAGGCTCAAAAACAAGCTGTTTTGCTCATGCGTGGGGATCACATCCTTGTTGTTGATCCAGTGACAATACTCTAAACAAAGTTCTTGTAGATCACAAAAGACACTTTTGAGAGTGATAAGGGATGCAGCCGTGGGGGGGGGGGGGGGGGGGGGGGGGGGGGGGGGGGGGTGGGTGGGGGGGGGGGGGGGGGGGGGGGGGGGGGAATCATGGCAGGTTCATGGCCATACGGTAACAGGCATTAACACTTTTTTCTTTCAAAGTGGTCGGACATTTTTGAAGCATACCGAGACCTTTAGCAGTGACAAGTCGTTGGGGAACGAGGGGGGGGGGATTTCAGAATCTGCAGAAAAAAGGATCAAAACTCAAAATAAAAAAAATTATAAATTTATAAATAACAATAACAAATATGGACATTTGTTGTCTAAAGACATACTCCCAAAAAAAGTCTAGCAAGCTTAGTTTGTCTGAACTTCCATAGTTAACAGTGCAGGAACCCTGTTGTCGACCCAACTTGAAATGTATTCTTCTACAAATTTTTTTCTCTCTCAAAAAGACAGCAAACTTGACACACAACTGACACACTTTCTAAAGGAAAATATATGAAGCCAAATAAAACAGAAAAAAAGACAATACTTTTGTGGTACATTGGTAATCTGAAAGTACGTGGTACATAGAAACTGCTATGATTGGTATTGAGCATTAGAGGGGGGGGGATCTATAAATTGTGCAAAGACCAACAACATCTGACATCAAACTAACGAAGCTGACTGACATGGTACATCTGTGTGAACCGATGAAGGCAACAAAATAAAGAGAAGAAAAGTCGGCATGCGGTTGAAGGACTAGCGTCACACAGTAAGGCCGCTGAACAACTTGGTTGGCTTCCCTGACTGAAAGCTCCGCAGAAATACTGCTGAACAAAGATGTTAAATGAGCTTTAGTTGTTTCGGTGGTAGTTGTTTTTTCTGAGCTGAACTCAAGATAGTTTTTTTTTTTTTTTTTAGAATATCACTATGGTTTGTCAAGAGTTGAGGTTTTACAGCACATGCTTTAGCACTTAAGTTATACTTGTGTACTGCGGTTTTCCCTTGTAGACCTTCGATTTAGATACAAACAGCTGATAATGTACCGCAAGGGTCCTGTTATTCAGACTACATGGATCATGGTGAAACATGTGGGCAACTTTGTGCCATTAGAGGAGATTTTGACAGGATTGCTGGAGTGTCTCAGAAATCATATTTGAAACACTGAATTATCAAAATGTCTGTCCTTATTTTGAGGCTATGAAACTTCTAAGTGAACTTCTTTAAAACTGAAGCTCTTGCTTCTTTTCCTTCCTTCCACATTAACGTCAATGTCCACTATCATGCACAGTTTGTCCCGATAACCTAAACATTCAAAAATGTATACTCCTGTTCTTCAAGATAACATGACACAGAGTACAAAACAGAGAAAAAAACAACTATAATCATCAACTTGAGAGCTAACATAGCTTATAATCAGAAAGGCAAAAACAAAACAAAAAACAAGTAGTGGGTTGGGGAATTTGGGAGTTTTCTGACAACATACTGTGTGTAGGCTATCACTTTGTGGACCAAAGTCCTGTAGTCCATGCCAGCCGTCCTGGTAGGGAACGCGCTATACTTGTGCATGGCCAGATTCCCCAGGTTGGGATCTACGAGGATGACCAAAGCTTTAGACTCGGAAGCTCTCTCCTTTGCCGTCAATGTGGCGCAGACGAAGGTAGACATCAGTGCCGATGCCCTGCATAGACTGTACGGACAGAGAACCACCCAGGTACTCAGCGTAGGCCCTGGACGTGGGCAAGCCGAAACCAAACCTGCAGAAGACAAAGACAAAGACTTTTAGAAATCAATTGTCAATGCCAGAACGCCTGGTACTGTTTTTGTTAATGTAGACTTAGGCAAAGGGGATACTTTTCCAATTTCAATCCAGCTCTGTGTCATCTTCGTGTGGTAACACACCATTTATCTAAACACACTGCCCACATTGGCATGACACAGAGCTGGATTTAAAATGGCCAAAATATATCTCTAAGCCCCATTTTCTCTACATTTGTAAAAAATAAACAAGTACATTCTGCACTTTTAAATTCTCACCCATGCATAGGGCTGGACTGGTTTCCACTGTTGGTAATGTTGTTGAAGAAGTTGCTCATGCGGGGATCCTGTGCGCTCTCCTCGGCCGTGCTGAAGTGGTAGTCCATCACCTTGTCTATAATATTATGAGGAATGCCGCCGCCACGGTCTGAAATCCTTAAAGATAAAAAAAAAAAAAAAAAAATGTA
>NC_045745.1:11322764-11325439 GCF_008692095.1 Etheostoma spectabile | reverse complement strand
ACTGACTTGTATTTTCATACTTGACGCGAGGAGTTAATGGCAGCCACGCTGGAGGATTTGATTTAGAGTTAAGTGCTGGAGCTTATTCTTTGAAGGGCCTCTCCAGACAAACACCCCTAAGGAACTTTAATATTGCTTTATAAATACGTATTTTTCTTTTAAACCCTAGCAATTCTACAGGCATTTAGCCGCTCACCTGATGACAAAATCAATGTCATTATTGGCAATGGTGACGACCACATCAGGCACATTGTATGGGGTGTCCAGATGGCTTTCCATGGTGGCCCTGAGGAGACAAATGAACAGATGTCATTGGGAGAAAATGGTCAGTGTGCAAAGTGTGCTCCCATTTCATAAAAGACTCAAGGGTCAAGTCTAGCTTGCAGACAAGTTAGCCAGGGACATCGGGGATAATAAACTATGAGGACAAATACCTGATGCCAAAACCCATTATTAAGATGAAAAAGGCAGTTTTTACCGATTGCAGTTATTGTTGAAGCACAAGTTATTACACTATCTGTGAACGGTAGAAAAATGAATCCCAACAAGATTCTTCCATGACACATGGGCACCTGTTAGGTTTGTATTGCCATTCTAGAAGTATTGTGATGCGATGGTATTGAGATTTTCTTTTCCTTCCTTAAAAAAAAAAAAAGATGAACAATACACTTCTGGAGACAATAAATATCATGAGACATATTTAAAAACTGTGTGTTCTAAGATGAATGTACATGACATGTCAGTCAGCCTGACATTAATTTCATTTGTAAAGAACATAACATGCATTTTCTGCTTTCACTCTGTTTTGCTGTACTCACTGTCTGCAGTACCATATAAACCAAAAATATTTAGGTCAATCGCTGGTAAAATTGTGGCGTGATATGTATAATTTCCAAGGTTTTTTTCCCACACCTAGATAGAAGTGTCAGCCAGATGAATGTAATGTAATTGTGGCTTGTACCAAGAGCTGACTATCATTCTATCCAACTTGAGAAAAAGAAAATGCTAGACTGTGATTTCCATCTCTAGATCTCAAGGCCTTTCAACCACAGGAGATGGATAAACACTGACATGTGCCGTATGTATGAGTGGCGAGGTTACCTCATGGCATTTTTGAGGAGCTCAGGCAGGATGTAATCCAGAGGCAGAGGGATGAAGGGGAAGCGAGCGGCTACGTGTCCGTTGATCCTCACTCTGGGCGAGTTCCCGTACTGGTGCTCACACAGGCGCCTGGTGGAACAGTTCATGTTGACCATGGTCACATCCTCGTATAGTGTGTTAGCAGGCTAGCCTAGGATAATTAGCACTAAATGCAAAGTAAAGCTGAGGCTGATGGGATGTAACGTAAAGGAGTCAGCAAAGCTATTCCAATTCATGCTAAAGGCTAATTTATGCTTATGAGTTATATCGACGCCGTAGGTACACAGGACACAGACCCTACGCCGTAGCCTGACATACAACTACACGTTGCAGACCACAACAACTGTGATTGGTTCGCTTGGCAGCGTTGCATTCCCCCCCCCTTCTCTTTTCCTGGTTCTCCTTCTCCATGAACAACATGAGATCAAGGAAAGGGTTAACTTTTCCTGCTACAGATCTCTCACCTTGTTCAGAAAGCACAGGGGAGACACTTTGTTTCTTCCACTATGACTCTAGAGTCACTACCAGCTCTGAAACTAATCCCCGTCACTCTCTCACTTCTCCCTCGCTCTACCACACACTCCCCACTTTCATTGTGTTCACCAGCTGTACACTGCCCCAAACAATACCAGATACACTGATTGTTTCCAAGCTGATTATTAGTCCAAGTGTGTAGACTTTCTATTTGAACTTTCTGTAAAAATCACAGACTCTAAAAATGTCATTTTGATAAGATTACAGAAGGTAAACAAGGACGATAGCTCATATCTCATTCACAGCTCCAGGCGCTGAAACGAGTTTGCTCCTGAGAGTTTATCAGCTGAACTTTGACCTTCCTCAGCCAACTAAGTGCTCATTTAGAAGGGGAAAGTCATCTAAAAGGTGATAAATAAACACTTACCTGGCAAAGTCCACCCACTTCTCAACGATCTTTTTCGGCGAGAGTCGTCTGCATATCATCCCAACAAAATCAGGCTGAAACAAGAACACAAATATTTAACTTTTCACTCAAATCAAAGAATCTGTATATTTTTTTTTAAATAACTGACTGTAGTTTTCATCAATCTGTAATAATAATTGTTCACACTTTTCAAAAATTGACCACTGTAGTAGGGACTTTTTCTCATATTGTAGATCCTGCTTCTTAATTAATTAAAATTATCTTTCAACTGCAAAAACAAACTTGCTTCCCAACAGCTAAACGTATTCCCCAACAAGTACACTGTATCTTCTTGTTTGTTTAAGTAATGTTTGCTAAAAACTGCAATGATCAGCTGTTTTAGGAAATGACTGAGCGTTTATTCAGCACATATCCATGTCCTGCACTTATGAAACCAGTGTATATCCTGCACTTACTGCTATTACACTTCTGGTTAGACCTAAACTGCATTTCGTTGCCTTGTACCTGTACCCGTGTATTGACAATGAAGTTGAATCTAATCTCATCTAAACATCTTTTTTGAAATTGTCTTAATGCCTTAATTCAAAGAAATTAGGAAAATCCAACCTTTTAAGGACACCAATTTTCTTTGTGA
>NC_045745.1:11319711-11322754 GCF_008692095.1 Etheostoma spectabile | reverse complement strand
TATTGTAAATAAATAAATGTTCTTCCTTAAAATACAGAGGGCATAAGTATAAACCCCCCTATGTGAAATTCCCATAGAAGCAGGCCCATTTTTATAATTATTAAAGTTCCCTTGGCTTTTGGAATTAAAATAGCCCCACATCATCACATACCCTTCACCATACATAGAGACAGGCATGGGGAACTTTCCATAAAATCATCTCTCAATGCAAATCAAACCAGCTATCAGGCTAACTGAAATAACACCATGCCAGTCTCTAAGTATGGTGAAAGGTATGTGATGATGGGCCTGCCGCTGGCTGCTTCTATGGGAATTAAACATAGCAGTGTGCATACTTATGCTCCCTGTATTTTAAGGAAGAACATTTATCTATTTACAATACATTATTCATTCACAAAGAATAATTTGGGTGGCAGTAGCTCAGTCTGTAGGGGAGTTGGGTTGGGAACCGGAGGGTCACTGGTTCAAGTCCCCGTATGGACCAAAAAAGTAGGGAGTGTGGATTGGTGGCAGGAGAGATGCCACTTCACCTCCTGGGCACTGCCAGGTGGTCTTGAGCAAGGCACCGTACCCCCCCAACCGCTCAGGGTGCTGGTTCGGCTGGCAGCCCACCCACTCTGACATCTCTCCATTAGTGCACGTACAGATCCTGAGCATGTGTGCATGTGTGCGTGTGTAGCTCAGGACTGTGTGTGATCACTAACAAAGTGTGGACACAGAGTGTGAATTGTAATTTCCCCATTGGGGATCAATAAACAGATTAAAATTAAATTTAAAAAAAATAATTAAATTAATTAATTGCTGTCCTTAAAAGGTTGGATTTCCTAAATGTTTTTAATTAAGGCATTAAGATCAATTTTTTTTAT
The DNA here is from genome assembly GCF_008692095.1 of Etheostoma spectabile. NCBI lineage: Eukaryota > Metazoa > Chordata > Actinopteri > Perciformes > Percidae > Etheostoma > Etheostoma spectabile. The sequence goes on along the minus strand of NC_045745.1, from coordinate 11,321,888 downwards.
TCCTCTTTTTAATCGACGTAGAATACTTGGACAACAAACAACCCTAACTCTAGGCTAACCACATATCCTGCTCCAGGGAAACACAGGACAAATGTTTAAACAAAGTCTGAATCCCAGAAACACTCAGAAAGTACATTGTCCTCGTGGAGGGCGAGGTGGTGCGTGGCCAACATTCGGATTCCCAGACGAGAGCACAGTGTTGTATCCAGGAAGCTGCGGATGATCGCCTCGTCCTACAATAGCAGGACAAAACAGCTTTTGAAACCCATCAAATAAAGACTGATTGGCTCTAAAAGCTCAAATCTAAGACGTGAACTGACCGTGTTGATTTTAAGACCAGATTAGTAGCAAAGCAAGGAGCAGATTTCATTAGCGAAAATTGACAGAATTAATGACTTAAGACATGAATTTAGAACCATAACAGAATCTTTGCAACAGCTGAAGGACCCTTAAATTACACTTATGAAAGTATAGAAATGTCCTTAACTAAATACTCTACACAGGCTATCATTACAAAATCCTTTGTAGGGAATCCTTTCCAACATGGGGTCCATCCTGCAGTTCAGGAGGTGCAGTTGTTAGTTGTTACCTGGATGTGTCGGCGACACTCTCTGAAGCCCTGGGCCAGCATGGTGACCACATCTTTGTGGTCGTCCAGCAGCTGCTGCACCAGTTTACAGAAATGGGCCTCCTCGTCCTGATCCTTGATCTGTAAATGGAAAGGAAAACTTTAAATCAACTCTTTAAGATGTGACATTATAAGGCTCTACTAATACCGGCCTTTTATTTACTTTTAAGTATATTTTATATGTTTTACTAACAGGCTTCCATTTTTTGTTGTTGCTGTTTTAATTTGATGTTAATGCAACACTGTTATGTTAACTTGTTGTCAGATTCAGCATATAGAGTGTCTACTTTGTCTCCTTTTTTCTTTCGCTAAACTAGTAAGTGTTGAATTCCACTGACCGTAGCTTCACAATGATTAAAAAAAAAAAAAAAACTGCAAAGTAGAGGCTACTTGAAGTACTGAGCAAGTGATAACAGTATTTCTGTTGAAAAGAGAAAGATACTTTTTTTCTCACAAATATCTTTATTTGAATTTTAAATGTTTTCCAGACATACAAAAGAAGGAATGTATAAAAAATAGAGAGCATAAATAAAAAAATAAAATAAAAAAACACAGCCTCCCCCCCACCCTAGAACCCCATGCTCACTCCATCAGCAAAAAAAAAAAATTATAGTTTACATGTCACAGGCTTTTACAAGGCTCAGAGAAAGATACTTTTGATACATTAACGGAATTAGTGCTGTGGAAATATGCATTATGTACATTATTAATTCATTATAATATACCTACTACACAGGTAACTCCACCCCCATTTTTTAATGTGGTTTAGTCAGCCTTTATTGGCTATAGAACCCAGAGTCAAAAAAGCATGTGTAGTCAGTTCTTACAAATGAAAGATCTTATGTTCTCCGATAATCAAATATTTATTTCTTAACCCACATAACAGTTCAGAACTATTATAGTCAACTCCCGCCTGTGTCACAAGAGCCTGTTTTTCTAATCCTCAGCATCAGAAAAGTTAAACTACATCAAGCATGAGTTTGCATACCTGTACATGTATGCAAGAGGTCATGTTTTTTATAGCTAGGCTAGAAAGCGGGAGGGCAACTTTTCAGATCAGACTAATAAATCTTACAGTCTAACGTCTACAGTGCAGAACAGAAAACGTGTTCAGCAGGTCTGACATTGTCTGCAGTTGTACATATAATGTACAAAGAGTTAAATACAGAGACGAGGCTTAGGCTGTTTACTGTCACTGTCAACCAAGAAATAACTTAAGAAGCCTGGCTTACATATCACACTGTTCATGTTTACAGAAACTCAATCCATCCTGGGGCTGAGCGATAAACAGCGGTTCCCCTAGGCTGACTGCTTTAGCCTGGTGGATGGGTCCGGAGGGGTGCTACCACCACACCAAATTCCACTCTCAATTGAACATTTTGTCATTCAAGTCTGATTATATTTATCAGTTACTTTTCAAAATCCACAGGAACCACTTGGTATGATTTGGCACTTTTAAAGCTGGTTCGCCTATTACTCCTGTTATATCTTTACAAACAATGTAGCATTTAAAAGGCTATATATATATATATATATATATATATATATA
>NC_045745.1:11318822-11319701 GCF_008692095.1 Etheostoma spectabile | reverse complement strand
TTTTTTAAATGGAGTCTGGTGCAGTGCTCACTCCACATCAAAATGTTACAGTACATCAGTTCCAGCAAGCTTCACGGAAAACAGTGAGAGCAAAACAATCACTGAACTATTTTAACCGACAAGGTTATCTTCACTTCAATTGCAGTTTAGATAACACCCTGGACTTTCCTGCTGTTACAAACGTGAACTAATCAGACACTTGCCTTGTTTATGGTTTTACGGCAGTGCGTTGCTGCAGAATGAATATTGCCGTTATTTTTGGCATTAAGGAGGTCCCGTTGGCCTGGCCTGTACAATTATAGGGTAAACACTGATATAGTATGTTTTCTGGTCATTCAATAAATTAATAAAGTCTATATGAAATGGTAAAACTGCATTAAAACTTGAAGACTATTTAGTGCAAAATGAACACATGCAAGGATCAGAACGTAAAACGTCATCTGAATGACGTAAATATTTCCATAATGCAGTTTGGCCACTAGTTTTTCCAACATTTGCAAAAGAAACCATCGAGAAAAATATCTACGATAGACATTGTTATATTGTTTTTTTTAGATATCAATATAATTTCCAAAGAACTTAAAAAGGCAAAACAATCTTCTTTTCTGTGGCACTGAGTCGTCACATTTTGTTAAAAAATCTAAAAACCTGAGTAATGGAAAAAACAAAAACGTAATGGAAATAGGAGTCAGAGCAACATGCGGATTGGCTAAGTGGTGAACAGATTGACCAATCCTGGGACTGCTGCGTGCAGGCAGATCAAAAGTCTTGCAAACAGATGTTCACACTTCCTGTTTATGATCATGAGCAAAACCGCTCCCTGAGACAAGAGGTCATGACCCTGTGTGTGTGTTTTCTGTTTGTCGGTGTGTGTGTGTG
>NC_045745.1:11309103-11318812 GCF_008692095.1 Etheostoma spectabile | reverse complement strand
TGTGTGTGTGTGTCACTCACTGGGGGAAAGTCACTGAGCATATGGTAGGCTCTGATGTACAGTTCATGCTGCAAGAAAGCACAGGAGAGGTGGAGGCTGTAGTTAGACAGATTTTCTGTGATCGTCCGTCCAACCATTAAGCCTCACATCACCAGCACGAGTCACACATGGCTAATGTTACAGAACATTTTCAGGATGCGTCCAAACAAAGTTAAACAACTCCTCCCCAGGAAAAAAAAAAAAAAAAACTTTGGTCCACAGTTAGAGTATTACTGACTGGACTACATTAACTTTAGTTCATCTGGATGTGTATCTGTTGAAACTCAAAATCAGCTTCAAGTATTGTTTTCTTATTGATAGAAAAGTTGATAGAGCAAGTAAAACTTCTCTGGCCTACATTACAACTGGTGGTGTACAAAAGGAGCGCCACATTATGTAATCTGCACAGACGAGCTCCAGAAAGAAAGGAATCTAGGTGAAAGTTCATCAACAAGACATGAAGAGGTGGTCAATCGTACTGCTGGGAAAAACAATGTTCTCTCTCACTGAAAATAAAAGAAACATGATACGTGTTTCCGCTACCCTGAATAGCATAAGTAGTTACAGATAATTGATGAATGATCGAGTTGACAAATTCAGACTGTAACATCATTTCATTGTTTGTGAATCTGCATGCACAAAGTTTATTTTAGGCGAATTTTTTAGGCCTTTGTTTATAGAGGATAGCAGAAGACATGAAAAGGGGGGGGGAGTGACATTCAGCAAAGGGCTGCAGGTCGGAGTCGAACCGAGAGAGTAAACCTCTATATATGGATGCTTGCTCTACCAGGTGAGCTACCCAGGCGCTCTTTTTATTGGCTGAAGTTCTGAGAAATCTCTGTGTGTGACTTGTGCCACCACATTCATACAAGGGGGTTTAAAGGAATTTAGTTTGTCCAAAATGGCATTTGAAAAACTCAACTACAATGTGTCTTTCCATGAACTTGTGCCCTGCAACCTGTGGTTGCTCTGGATATTCAAAAAACTTCACTGTGGACAGTTGTCATTGCAATGACCTTCTCCTGAAAAAAACATTCCCTGTGAAAAGTGTTACAAGTAGGAAGTGTTTGGAAATTCTCATGGGCAGAACAGCCTTTAACACAACAATTGTGGTACGTATTGCTGGTTCATACAATAGGAGACAACCCCCAGAAATTTCTACTTAGCTACAGGCTAATTAACTGACTTTTTAAACTCACTAACCAACAATGTAATTTTTTGTTAAGGAATAGCTACAGGCTAATTACCTGGCTAGTTAACTAGCTAGCCAACAATGTAATGTTTTCTTGAGGAATAGCTACAGGCTAATTAACTGATTTGTTAACTAGCTAGCCAACAATGTAATGTTATGTTGTGGAATAGCTACAGGCTAATTAACTGACTTGTTAACTAGCTACCCAACAATGTAATGTTTTGTTGAGGAATAGCTACAGGCTAATTAACTGACTTGTTAACTAGCTAGCCAACAATATAATGTTATGTTGTGGAATAGCTACAGGCTAATTAACCAAACTAGTTAACAAGCTAGCCAACAATGTAATGTTTTGTTGAGGAATAGCTACAGGCTAATTAAGCGAGTTTTTAGCTAGCTAGCAAACAATGTAATGTTTTGTTGAGGGATAGAGAGCAGCCAAAAATTAATGGTTTACCTTCTTTTGTAGCCTACCGACTAAGTCCCAACAGTATATCAAACTATTTGATTTTGGTTTACATCAATGACCTTGTTTTTACTAAAACATCATTTTTTTTTTAATTGTGCAACAAAGGTACGCTTCATTTTTTTTCATGGATTTACTCGGTTTAAACCTAGTATTACTAAACTCGGATTCAAACTAATCTTAATCTTGTGAAAACAATGGAATTGTGTGGGGAATTTAGCAGCCTGAAGCATAGGAATAAAATTAATCTTATTCTATTTCTATGACCTGGAGTTATGTTGTTGATGAGCTCATGTCTATGTATGCATGCGCTTCACGTTTTCAGAATTGTGTGCATAGTTCCGTTTTTGTGTGTGTATACAATAGAGAAAAAAAACTGTATACAGCATTTTTTTCTGGCAAAATGTTATGCCAGACACCCAGTTAGTAAAACTGCAAATATATAAATATTGCAATATTTCATCAGTGAGCCACTAAATAGGGGTTTGTTTAATTCAGTTTACTCATAAAAGTAAAATAGCTATTGTGTCATTCGAAGCTGGCAACCAACTTTTACCTATCCACTCTCAGATTGAAAGCACCTTTAGAATTTCCTTCCTTTCATTCAAAGTTCAGCCATGACATTCCTATGATGTGGCCCAGTTGTCACATTCGTATTGTAGAATCTGCTGCATGGCCGACGCTAACCGCGCTTCATGTACAGCTCCAACACTGTAGCCAGGAGCAGTGTGTCTTGAGAATTGTGTTCTTACCACTTGCAGAATGGTGGGGTTGCAGCCAATGATGAAGGGCAAACTGCGGAAGCCCTTGATGCGATGGGAGATTCGGACAGGCAGCTCCTTGTGTAGGTACTTGGCACTGCTCTGAGATCACATGCACACACAGATGATAGAGAAAAGCAAGTGAGTAAAAAGTCACAGAGATCAAAGAGCTTCCCATTAAAAAGGTACACTTGGCAGTTTTCCCAATGTGGCTGAAATATTTACCAAGACGTGGTGTCCATCGGGAGACTTCCCAGAATACAGCAGGGTTGCTAAGGTCAGTCGCACTGAGGCCTGGGGAGACATTAACACGTACGATCACATACACATTTACAGCTGCAGGTCACACGTTGTGAAAAACCTGTCAATTCTGCTATTGGAGAGACAATCACATGTGTTAAGAGTAGGGCTGGTGTCATTTAAATAAAAACAATTACAATACATGTAGCAATACCAGTAGCCTAAAAGGGATACAGATCATAAGAGAGTACTTAATTTGATGATTTTTTCCCTACTTCATTCTATACCCATAACATGAATGTGAATGGAAGCAGCCGGTACTGTGATAATGGCACAATCACACATCACATTTAACCAAAGAATGCTTGCTGTTGGCTGCGAGCAAACAAATAGATTAGATGAACAATTCAACAGACAAATGTTGCACATGTTCAAATTAAGTTATAATGTAAAAATGTCTTGGAATTAAACTGCACTGTGTGTAGTAAGCAGCCCATAACATCAAGGTTTCATTTAGGTTAACACTGCATTATCTGTTTGGATAAGAGAACATGGATGTTAATGAAAGGTGTAAAAAAAGAAATAAAAAAACAAACAGCAAATGGCAACTATGATTGGATCAGCAAGACCACATATGGAGGTAGTTTGGTTCACATTGGGATCAGAGCTCATGTTATTAGTAGGGCTGGGTGAAAAAAATAATTAGTTTAAGTGATCCGATATCAATTAATAAAATCCCCTTTTATATATGCTGGGGGGGGCACTTCTTAATGTAAACATAAACCTGGTGCATTAGAAAAATATTTGAGATTTGCTTCTTGCTTGTACAACTTACAGCATAAGTTGTCTGAGAATATATTTCATATCCAAGCAAAATGTTATTGAAATTTCCTTAACCTAATTGATAATGAATCAAATGGGAAATGTTATTGAGTCAGGACCTTTTGAATCGGAATTGAATTGGGAAACCATTGCCTATGCCCAGTCCTAGTTAATACCTGGTGTAAATAAGGGCCGTAATTGGCAGTCTTGACCTAAAGGCACCTAATGCCGTTTTTTCACTGCATGGTACTCGAAAAAAAGTCCCTGGTACCTGCTAAAAGGTACTTTTTTTTAGTAGCACCTCAATCAAGGTTCCAAGCCATTCAAAAAGGTGGCGTGAAAACCGGCAAACTACTGATTGGTCGGAGAGAATCGTCACTATTCACTGCGTCATCATTGCTAGCGACAGACGGGGGTTTTCTGAACAAACCCTGAGTTTTCTGTTGCACAACTAAAACAACCTTTGAACATACACGTTCCACCAAAACAAGCTCCTTCCAGAGGCTATTTTCACAGTTGCTTTAAAGAAATGCAATAACCCGGAGTACATTTTTCTCCCACAATGCTGTGTGGCCTAGCCAGACTAGCCAGTGCTGTGGAGCAAAGTGTGGCAATGCGAGACTAACCCGGCAATGACAATGTGAAAAAGCGGTCTCACATGCTTCTGTGCAGATCTGGAAAGTACAAGTACACAATGTACACACGGGGAATCTGACCTGATTGTGGCTCAAGAGAAAAGATCCACGAACATCCACATCAATGTCACTGCAGTCTTACTCTTTCTGTTGAAAGATCTGTTGACTACCCCCACCCCCACCCCAGGTCAGCGTGTGACAATAGAGCTCAACAGTCTTGTACCATTGACTTTTTGGGGGATTTTTTTGTTTGTTTTTTTTCACTCAAAATCATAAGTTGTATGTTTATGAGTCACGTGGTAGCTGGTTAGCCTAAGGCATGGTCTAAAACTCTTTATATACGGATTTTTCCAGACGTCAATGGGAGAAATGAATGAGTAAATTTACCCAAAGGTCTCTGGAGGAGGGGTGGGACTGTTGAGCGCTATAGTCACAAGACAAAACACTGCAGCTGACTACAATCAGCTGCAGTGTGTGGTCCTTGAGATCAGTGGCTACATGCCCTTAAATTTACATCTTATTTTGTACAATTACATTTTTCAATTTCAGCTTACAACGTTAGAGTGGGGCATTTTATGATTTGAACTTAACATGCAGTTGCAAATTCCTTCCTCATTTAACTATGAAGAAATACTTGCAGTGTGTGTGTGTGTGTGTGTGTGTGTGTGTGTGTGTGTGTGTGTGTGTGTGTGTGTGTGTGTGTGTGTGTGTTTGTGTTTGCTCCACACTGACTGAAAAAAATCTGTAACAAGCTAATAAGCTATAACAGACAGCTGGAAATAATATGACACACTATTGAAGCATCCATCTTCTTGCCAGGCATAAGAACTCTTTGGAAAATAATGGTTTGAAAAAAAGGAAGAACATTTTTTTTTTAATGAGGTTGGTGTGGACTTTGTAGACGCATTTGTGGGTAAGGAGCTAGTTATCCATGGTTGACGTTTCCGTAAATACAAATACAAGTGCTTGTACGCCGAATTGACTGAGTTTAACTTCTCCCCCGTTGCTTTAACACAATACCGAATGACTGCTTTGTATTGGCAACTTTTGTTGGTCAATTATTTGTGACAACAAATTATTTGTGACAGCAAATTATTTGAGCTAGCAATATTTCTTAACATGATGGCGTTACTTCGTTTGAGATCAAAGAATGTCGGTAGCTAAACATACTTTTCTCATGGAGCTGCATTCAAGTCCTCGGGACAAAATCGGTCAATAGCGGTTAGAGCTAAATTAACGGGCTAGGAAATCTAGGATTTTCAAAGAAATGTAATTTCGTTCACCCTTAACAATGTAATATCTGGCAAACTAATATGAAGTAGTTACTTGTGTTTTAAATTAATATAGCATTACGTTACATGTAGATTATTTACATAACTGCGTACATTAATAACAGGTGTTTTAATGGTGCCAGTTTCTGCAAGTTGGAGAGAGAAGTCGAGGTTTTTCCCGAGTAGGCCTAGCGTTATTTACGTAGCTAACTTAGCCAGCTAACGTTAGCTTTTAAGCGAATCGGTCATTCATGTAGGAGAAAATACCTATTTACTTGTCTTTTTAGTGTCAATGAACGCAACACAAACCTTGCTAACATATAGCTAGCTTACTCACTATGCCCTGTTCGGGAAGGGGCATCAGCACAAAAAAATGTCACTTCATTACCTTTTCTGCGGAAACGTCAATTGCGGACTGGTTGTAAAACGACGTAACAGTCTTCGACCGCTCTCTTGCCATCTCTGAGAACCCCTGCATCGAGGACGTAGACCGAAATCTGCGGCTTCCCGTGCTTGACATCAGCGGCACTGTTTTGGTGAGGGGGTCCAGCAGGAGGCTGCCGAGCCTCGGCCCGGCCCTGCAGGTAGCACCGCTCAGCATCTCCGCCGCTATACTTGTCAGCCCCGGACGCATGTGGAAACGAGCTGTGTGTGCGATCACGGCTGTCCTGTTCCCGTATTAGCACTAAATTCTAGAGTTGCAACGAGGCCATTGGGGTCGCGTCGTAATGGTGCACAAAGGCACGTTACGTATGAATACAGTAGAGAGAGGGTACAGGAAGGGCTTTGTGCGCATTGGCCAGTGGGCGAGAGATCTGGGGCGACGACATGAAAGGTGAACCAATCAGTCAGTTAGAGGCGGAGCGAAGAACCACACCAACAAGACACTGTCTATTTCTTTAACTGTCTATGCAAGACACACTGTCCTGCTGGCTTCGGTAAACAAGTATCTAAGCCTGATCGGATCCCCCTACTATTCCCTAACCCCAAAATCAAATCCTGGGGGAATTGCTGTGCAGCAGTTAAGATAAGATAAGAAAACCTTTATTTGTCCCACAGTGGGAAACTTCGGTTTGCAACCGCAAGGACAAAAGCAGAGATAGAGAAGTGTACAAGTAGCATAAACAAGTGTAAAAGTTCTTATAGAAAAAATAAAATAAAGTAACTGTACATTAAATAACACTAAAATAGACTATGCCTTATACAGTCTTCTGTGGCTTAAATAAATTCTGGTAGTATAAAAGTATTGTAGCAAACTGTATTGTACAATAATTGCACATGAGTTAGTAAAATTGCAAATGAAAATTATGCACAGATGTTGCAATACAACTGCAAAGTTCAAAGAGTGCAGCAACAAAGAATGTAAATATACAAAAGATAACAAATACGTTAAGTACTGCAACATAGAACTAATTTGAAATATTTTATTGTTGTGTAGCTTAACCTGTAAAAACACATCATGTATTAGTTTATATTTGGTATTAGTTGTCTAGCTAAATATGCAACTTCACTAAAGCTGTCAAAAGGAGTAAATAAAATGTGGAGTGTAACGTAGCATAAAATGGGAATACTCAAAATTGTACTTAAGTACATAGTAAGTACTTAGTTACATGTGCTTACTGGTACACTACATGAATGGATTAACCTGATGAGGAGCCCTAAGGGCAGGACGTTTCCTGCCAGGCACCAAGTAGTCTCGCTTTGCCAGACCTTCCTTCCCAGCGCTGTGGAGGAGGGTCTTGGTAATCCACATAGCATTCTGGGATGGGAGAGAAACGTGCTCTGGGTTATTGGCATCTCTTTAAATCAATCACAATCATCGTGGGCGGCACTAAACTCCGCACTGAGCACTCAGATTGGACAGATAGTCTAGCTAGCTGTCTGGATTTACCCTGCAGAGATCTGAGGACCAGGTAACCATAGTCCTCAGAAATCCACCGGAGTTAAAAATTCCAACACAAAGAAAGCGGAAGGTAACGGACATCAGCGAACAAGTGGAACGTCAGGCATATAGACTAGGCACGAGTAACCCCCTCCATCTCTCTATCCATTGTATGTAAACTGTATTATTTAACACTCATTTCAGAAATAATAGAATGTGGTACCCAATGCATTAAACAGAAGACAAGGATGACACATCATGATGAAAAGGAAATCTTTTTTTTTTTTTTTTTTTTACAATTAACACTGAGCAGAGATTAGATTTGGAACAGGAGTTGATCTGTGAGTTATAGCCTAATCATTGTTTTCCATTCATTATTCATCAGTCATGAATGACTTGTAGTAGTATCCAGTCACAAACTAGATTTTAAGCAGGACCTTGTGGCTTAATAAGTAAGTTTCTCATCCCAGTCTCCAAGGTCCCCATCACTCTATAGTTGTATAACTTTTTTGCCTGTAAAGTTGATTTTTTTCAAACATGTATACACTAACCCAATCATCTTTTTAAACAATTGCAGAAAAAATGCTGATTGCTCCTCGCTTTTAAATAATTGAAAAGAGCTGCAGGGGTATCACCAGCAGATGATTGTCTTACACACAGAGGTGAGGCACACTTAATAAAACATGGTCTGTTCCGATACTAGTTCATGACATGAAATAACGTGACATTGTCAAGCTGTCTGTCCATCTATCTAAATAATAAAAAAAACACAATAATTATATTTTCCATGAGAAAAATTAGGAAACTAGCAGTAAATAAAGCTTACTCTAAATGTATTAACTGTCCAAATAAATGTGATTCAACCTCATATTTAATGCTCAAATATATTTAAGCATATTTCATGTTGTATACAATGAATTGTGAGCAGCTTACAGCGGGTTTAATCACAAGGTGTAAAGAAAATCTCATTTGATTGTATTCAAATTTTAAAAAAATAGTTGGGTTTATTAAATGTGCTCTAAGCAATGTTGGGTGATGTTACTTCTTGTCGATGTTGAAAGTATTTTCAAACAAAACGAGGCAAGCTCGCCTCTCTCCTCCTCATCCCGTCCCCTCCCCCTCCCTTCTGTGCTTCTGCACACTAACACCCCAACCCCTCACCCCACCCCCAAATCCTTCTGGTCGGTTATTGGCCGAAAAGCTGGGACACTGTGTGAATGCTTCGTGGTGCAGGCTGGCACAGTTTGTTTTTGTTGCTGTTTGTAGACCTTGGGCTGTCTACAGAGACCAGGTTTTTACAGTGCAGTGTGTTCTGGGGACAGGCAGCTCGCAGATAGTGAGGAGATATTTTTTACAGTGTGTTCTGGGGACAGGCAGCTCGCAGATAGAGAGATGTGTGCTGTATGTTACAACAAATGTTGTAGCCTGAAACACGCATGACATTGCTTAGAGCACCATTAATAATACAGGTGACATTTTAAATAAAGTAAGATATTAATACCAGTTTTGTGGAGTCTGTTCTTTCATCTCACAACTGCACACAATAATGAAATAAAATGCAGTAAGTTTGATTTATTAAATCAAGATATTTGTAAACTTCACATGTAAAAAACATGGAGGGCTGCACACAGAAACACAAGCAGAAGAACTGCAGGATTACAGTAGGCAGTTTGTTTTCTCCACAGCAGTACTGTTTGCATTACTCAATGTTATCTGAACATTGCATAAAGTTATTTTAAAACAGTGAGGTCTAAAGACTGACCTTAAAATAACAGAAAAGGTTCATTAACATACAATTATTCACAATAAATATTTACATTTGGAAAAAAAGAAGTCAATTAACAAAACTTTCAAATTTAAAATGTGATTCTTATTCATGAGGCCACTGACTGTCTAAATGGTTAAACAAGCACTTGTTTTTTGCCCATTGTTGGCAGCACAAAAGCAGTACACAATCTTGACTTTTTACATCCAACTATGAACATTAGCATTCACAAAGCATTCACAAATGAACAATCGTTGACTAATCCTTTGTGAATTTGACACCAGTTCTCATGGTTGGATCGGGCATTTGTAAATGCCGTATCTTAAAAGATACATAACTACATACAAAAACTATTGTGTGTCACATAGAGACAATCAACAACTCTTTTCCTGTGGCTATACTGTAATTCGCAAAAGCTTTTATGTACATCAGTATTCAATCCTGCAAATTAAAATGTTAGAATTTTATGCCATACATTTTCTTTTCTTTTTTTAAAACAATACTGTAATTGTATTCCTTCCTTCCGTCTGTCTGGCTGTTACTTGCTCTGACAGATCTCACTGTGGCTTCAACGCAAAATTCACTTTCCCCAAACAACTTATGAAGAAAAGGAGTTAAAAAAAAAAAAAAAAACTA
>NC_045745.1:11306269-11309093 GCF_008692095.1 Etheostoma spectabile | reverse complement strand
AGACAGGATCACTGCAGTCTCTTTATTGGCTGAGACAGAATGGCTTGTTGCTATAAGAAACAACCCTTACCTTACAAATACCAAAATTTGGTACAAAACCCCTCTACGATTTGTATTAAAACAGCCCGTGTTTCTCAGGAGGACGTTTCTCTCTTCCACACGATCACCATGTTTTTGTCACTAAGGGCCACCAGGTAGTGGAGCTCAGGGTCCATTGCTACACTGTTGATGCAGGGGCCCTTCACCTGGCCGAGGCCCTTTCTTACCGGGGTCGGCCATTCCAACACCTGCCAAAACAAAGGCCATGTTAGTGGCTGAGCGATGAGCAAAGAAAAAGACATGTATGAGGTAGAGTTTCAGACGGCTGAAAACTAAAAACAGTATGATGTCTAAACAGTATGATGTCTTGAGACTGAAAGGATGAAATGTTAACAGAAAAAGGAAAGTGGCAAATGCTTTCAACCAATACAATTTTCCTGTGTGCTTATTTGATCATTAAGTAGATTATGTCTTCTGCTTGTTACCCATTTAATAATGTTTAATATTTTGTTTGTTGTAGGGGGGTCCGGTGGGTCAACACTATCCCCTAGGCACTGCTGAGTATAAGGGATCCCCGTCCCTTTCTACGTGGAGTTTGTACTGTAAGTTCTCAAAGCTTGCGTTTCCTCCCTCCGCCAAAAGCATGCAAGTTAAGTTAGTGCTCCTGTCAGTGCGCCTGACCAAAAGGCACTGCGGCAGCAGACAATATTACTGTTGAGATCTTGTGACATCACTACAACAAACACATGCAGGCAGACAAGTTGTAAACATTGACCTTTTAGGTAAAACTAAAAGTGAGCACACCCACAAATGTCAGTAACATCTCTAACTAGACACACAACATACTCTAAGTACAGTACTTTCAAGTTTACAACCTGTAAGAGTTTGGCTTGTAATTTTACTTCTACCAGTTGGTTCATTTTCCTAATCATTATATGACTTGGTGTAGGTTTGTTAACAACCTGCCTTCATAGGAATAGGAATGTCACAGTGTTCCCGGATCTAAGCAATAAAACTTGGTGAGTGTAACATTCAAACCTATGAGATCATTTTATTTTATGATGCAGAGTTGTAAGCTAACAGTATAATTAGGGGAGATGATTACCTCAGTGGGCAGTATGGGTTTTCCAGTCTGGAAACTGTTTTTCTGCAAGTCGTTGACGTGGTATGTCCATAGCCGGCCTTTGTCATCACCACACACTATGTAGGCTTGGCCTTAAGAGAGAGGAATGAACACAAGTTTCTTTTCAAACACAAAGCCCAAGAAATGCAGTATACCGGCCAAGCATCAAACTAAGATATTGGTTTGAGGACTGGACTGTGTGAAAGTGAAAACAAGGAAAATAAACAGGAATGGGAACTTGCGGAGCACTTGTGTCTCTCTGCTAACTATTTAAAAATGAAAACAAATTGACAAATACAGCGCTACTGGTTAGATGGCGTGGGACTTACCAGGGCATGTGTTGAGAGCCAGGTAGGGAATCTCAGTGTTGGCCCACTGCAGCTCAGCCAGAACCACAGCACAAACTGTCCCGTCCTTCTTGTCAGGCCGCTGAGCCTTGGTTCTGCTCCAGCTCCACAAGTATATGGAACCATGCATGTAGTTCTTGGAGGCTAGACGAACATAATGACACAGTTGCAAAAGAAGAGAATATTATAGCAAAATTAGTATAGGAGACATGCACAGAAAAAGGGAAAAGTTGGTGGCAGGGTTTGTGCAGATCTTAAAATCTAAACTGACATTAAAATCATCCCAATTCTGACAGTTTAAAGTTTAAAAACTACACATTCAAACATATCACTAAAAGCAACAGCATGGATCATTTTTATAGCTGGTTTATAGATACCTAATACATGCTTATAGACACTAATGTACGGACAGACATGTGGTCCGTTGGGAGTTATTGCCAAACAAGACGGCGACCAACAAGAAACAAAATGATAGCGCCATCAAGTGGGGGACTAAAGTAAAAACTTGAGGGTGTTTGTTTAACTGACCAATTTATTTTTTAGTATTAGATATATAAAACACAATTAATGGCTTGATGATTTGCTAACTTATTTATTGTTAAATTAGCCACTACCTAGACCCTAATATCTGACTTGTTTGGTCCATGGCTAAAACTCTCCACCCAGTGTGACCCAATATTACTTACAAGGGCGGCCATACTTTTATAGGCGTTGTAAATAAGACTACAGTGGTATGGTGTTTAACTGCAAGAGCGTCACTTACCCACTATGTCATCTGTAAGAAAACTTAGGCCATCAATGGTGTGGTAATCATGGTAATTGTCTTCCTTCTTGTATATGGGGAAAGTTATCTCCATCTCCTCAGACCTTCTATAAAAAAATAAAAATAAAAAAAATACCACGTTACTGGCTGGTCCACATGTATGATTTTATGTGCTGGATTTAAACTGCTGCATGTTTTGTAATGTTTGACCGTGTAAAAACAGAATTACATTGGTCATTTTTACCATGCAGCTGACACATGAATGTGACAGCACTTCAGAAGGTGATTAAAACGTTACAGAAATGTAACACGGTCTGACTTAGTAAGATTGCCATTGCCATATCCTACTTATTACATCATATTTACTTAATGTGTTGCATGTCTGAGAGGGACTTTAAAGTCTGTTTGTCTGCAGGACATCTCTGAACAAATCCCTTCAAAAAGACCAGGATTAACCAAAGGTTCAACGCAAGATGACATACTCTGTGGATACAGGAACACAAACACACTGTGGATACACAGAGAGAGACAGAGAGAGAGAGAGAGAGAGAG
>NC_045745.1:11287516-11306259 GCF_008692095.1 Etheostoma spectabile | reverse complement strand
AGAGAGAGAGAGAGAGAGAGAGAGAGAGAGAAACGTTTCCTTTACTTCTTTGTGGTGTTGTTGGTGCCGAGTTGTGTGTTATAGCAGTGCAGGCCGTCCTCACAGGCAGTCAGTAGGTGTGAGCTGGGGGAAGTGGGGGGGAGGCAGATGTGTAGAGGAGTGGCGCTGATATCCAACACCAGCAGCTGACTGGAAGAACAAAAAGAGATATTCTCAACATCACAGCCTGAATCTCTACACTACCCTGCGGGACCCATCACATGGTCATTACAAATGCAAATGTACAGCTGACGTTTGTACAAAGTCCAAGAGAGGACGGAAAATAAAATATATTTATTTTATTGGCCTTTTGTCAGAGAAAACTGAAAGTAATAAAGTTAAAAACACCAACAAGCACATAAAGGTATGATTTAATTATATAATTTAAAAGAAACACTCTACAGCTCTTAAAAATGTTTTGTCTTATGAAAGGTATTCTTATACATTCTAGATTTAAAAGTGACTCTCCAAAGCAGAAATACTCACACAACTTTGTAGTTGTACTGGCTGTCCACTCCACCAATGTCCCACATCACAATCTTGTTATCATATGATCCCGCTGCAAGAGAAGAGGTGAACAGGTGAGACCAGGACCACACAATGAAGTAAATCACATTTTAAAAACAACCTATACAATCACTAACAGGTCGGTCTTAAAACTGATTGTTGATGACATGGTTATCGTACAGCAGTGGTTTCCAAACTGGTACAAAAAGAAAGAGAAAAATGTAGGATGCCCCTCAATGCAGACTTAATAAATTGACCTTCATTTGACGGTAAAACTGAAAGTGAGGACACCCAAATGTTGATAACAATCTGTCTTTGCATAAAGTGCAAAAACTCAAAGTTCTTTGTCACCATAGTATTTTTTATAATAAATGAGTTAAAAGTTAAACAGTGGCTCATTTACAACCTGCCAATCGTCTGACACTCATCTTCGTCATTATTAATTTAATACTGATAAAAGTGTGGATCAAAAACGATCAAAAATTACTCAAGTTGTAATCAGGTAGAATTTTTTTTTTTAATCTGTCAGTTTTTGGACCTCTGAAATGGGCGACTGACAACCAAACAGAACTTATACTAATAACTTATTATACTAATACTTTTTCTACAAGAAGTAACCTTGACTCACTGAAGAGGAAGCTTCCCTGGTGGTGGTTGAAGCGCAGGACGGACAGCGCCTTGCGGCTGGCTCGGAACTCCCCGTAGGCCACGTTGTTTCTGGGGTGGATGAGTTTGACGAGTCCTCTCTTCCCTCCGGCTGCCAGAACGCTGCAGTGTTGAGCCGAGGCCCCGCCTCCCCGGGACATCAACACTGTGGACCAGGCCAGGGAGAAGAACTCCTGTTGCACAACAGATACAAACAACATCAAGCTTAGATTATGATCCAAATACCATACCTCCATACACACCATTTTCCTGACATACACTACCGGTCAAAAGTTTGGGGTCACTTATTGCACTCCATTATTGACAGAATACCAGCTCAGATCAGTTGCATTGTTTTTTTAACCAGGGCAGCAGTTTTCAGATTACATTATGTGCTTACATAATTGCAAAAGGGTTCTCCAATGTTTTTCAAAATGATATCAGATTAGTAAACAGAATGTGCCTTTGGAACATTGGCTGAATGGTTGCTGATAATGGGCAATGTAGATATTGCATTAAAGATCAGCCACCCACTCAGATCAGCTGGTATGCTGTCTATAATGGAGTGGCATGGAAATGTGTAAGTGACCCAAAACTTTTGACAGTATGTTCATCTAGGCTGCACCATCCCACTTTTATCACGCCTGCCACAAAATCAATACTGACAATTGCCATATGAAATCTTAAATAAATATATAAACTGTGCCAATGTGTGCAAAGTTCAGGCTAGCTGCAGGAGAACAGTTCAAGCAGCACATGTCCAGGTCATTTTGTATGTCCTTTCCTCCCTGCGGAATATATGGGTTGTTTCCATAGTGACAGCTTTCTAATTTCGACCACAAGCATTAAAAGGATATAACAGGATGAAAAATACAATTAACTTAAAAAAAAAAAATGCAGAAGTCTATCATTTAAAACTGTTATTAGAGAATAAATGGAGCAAACCTCGCCAGGAACTTTGTACTTCTTCATCACCAGCCCGGTTTCACAGTCAATCACGCAGAGAGAGTCTCCACCACAGGTAGCAACCAGACGGCTTCCTCCACCCATGCCTGCTAACACAGGAAGGATATTATTTTTCACTGTAGAAAAAAGTTATAGGTAGGGGAGGTAAAAAAAAATTAAATCAAAAATAGTATGTTCCTCGATATTTCAAATCAATATTTTTTATTTTTTACCAATGATTCACCTAAATATTTTCTGTTTAAAGGGTACCGCCAACGGCATCATATCGGTTTCCAGTCAAACAGATCCATGTTATGTACTTCTTTACTAATTAAATAAATGTCAGATGGTCTCTGACACATGATGTGCATTCTATTTAGAAATCAATTTGTTTTTAGAAATGGCTCACGATATGTTCCTAGAAGTGTATTATCCTAACTTTTGTTCTTGTTAATGAAGGAAAAGGAAATCACAATGCTCAATGCTATTTAATCACAAAAGAAATCGCAACGTGAAGGAATCAAATTGGGACAAAAGCATATTGTCTCAGGTCTAGTTAAGCTTTTAAAAAAACACTATGCATTTATAGACTTCCGTGTTGATAATTGTTGCCCATTTAAGCTGCCGTGATCATTTTGATGCAATAACAGTACCATTGAAATCTGGCATTGGTTGGAAAGCACAGGCCCACAGCTGGGTAGAGAAGTCCTCCGAGCTGTCCTGTTTACTGTGGCACTGGAGGACGTGGAGAGGCTTCAGACACACTGGCTGCTGGAGGAAGGAAACATGGACAGAGGGGAAGATGGACATGGGGAGATAGCAGAGAAGTGGGGAAAGAAGGGACTTTAATAACATGACATACTGACAGCTGGGGATTTGATATTGCTGAACAGACATACATGTACACCAATTCAGTTTCATCATTTAAATTTCCTAAACACCAAACGCAGTTTTTTTTGTAGGTATTTGGTCATAAACCAAAGCCTTTGACCTGATGATGGTGCTAGATGAAAAGTCTAGGGATTGCCAAATGTATTACAATAGGTCCTGAGGGGGACATGAATCTGTATTCATTCATCCAATGGTTGTTGAGATATTTCAGTCTGGACAAAAATGTTGGCCCGACATTGCTGTGTGTGGAGCATGACCTCAAGCGTGACTAAAAATACACTTTTGTCCAAGTTTGAGTTTGAGCTTTCATGATAACATTAGGCTTCATCCTTGGGGGACCATGGATATGTACAACACATTTCATGAGAATCTGGCTAGCGGTAGGTTGTTGAGATATCTTGGATTGCTCTGGGACAAAGTGGACAGAAATACTAAATATTAGACCAAATAATAAATGTGTAGGGTGTCTGTAGGGTGTTAAATAGATTTTACACCCTACAGATAGTAAACGGTAGTCCTTTGCAGGTTGTGCACAGTCTTTTTCGTAAATTATTTTTTAAGTTTCAGAAACAGAGCACTTGCTTCTTTGGTCCCATATTATTTCATGGTTTCAGGAACAACACAGGGTTTAACAGCTGAGATTACATTACCTGTGTCTTGCTGGAGCTGTTCATTGTGGACAACATGTCAGCGTCTGTTCTATTCTTCTGTTTTTTCTGAGCTCCATCGTCCTCTTTGGTTTGCCGCACTTTTGCCGCACCTCTCCTGGGGGTCTCTGGCCTCGTCTGTCCTCTGGTGGGGGTGGAGGGAGGCTGACTTATCTTGCGGGGGCTCATTCGGACAGCACTGGTCTGGGTTAGCGTCTGAAGTTTGCGCAGACTGGATTTGCGAGGACTGGCTTCAACTGGGGAGGCTGGGAGATCTGTGCGCAATATCTTGCGAGGTGTCAGTCTGATGCTGGTGTCCACTGGCGCGGTTTGTTTCCTCTTGATCGGCGTCAAGACAACCTGGCAAAAGCAAACAGTTTAACTTTAAACCAACTCTGGAACTAAACATTTACACACAACATCCTGAATTCAATTTCATAATTATTAAGTAATTACATTTTTAAAGCGCTTCATCATAGACACTCAAAGTGCTTCGGGGGGACACGACACACTACTCATTAACACCACCAATGCGTAGCACCCACCTGGGTGATACACGGCAGCCTTATGCCGACCGACGCTCGCCACACATCAGCTTGTTAGAGGGGGGGTGAACATATTTTTTTTGTGGTGGGGAAAACTATTTACTACCTCTCAACCATATTACGCACCACCACCACTACTACCATTACTTTCTAAAGTCATCGTTTCAGAATCCCAATGACAGCCAAGTTCAGTACAGACAGCGTGTTGAAGCAGGTCATCTTTTGAGAGCTTACACAGTTCTCTTTAACGTCAGTAGACTCCTTGCTCTCTGGTTCTTTCTTTGGATCCGACAGAGAGCGCAGATACTCCTTAGCGATATTCTCTACCTAGGAACAAAAGGAGACAAAGAGGTAGTTGCTAAAAAAATTACAGATGGCAATGCAAAAAAAGCCCAAAAAATCATCAACATCTGGAACGTACCCTCCATTTGGTGAAATCACTGACTGAACTGGGTCCAAATTTAACTTGTTGACGAGCAGTGTTGACAAAGTTTTTCTCCAAGGCCGACATTTTCTCTGCTGTGATGGGATCCGGAAGACAGAAGCTCTTCTCCCAAACTGCAATAATCTAAAATAACCAAAGACAGTTTGTATACTGACAAAAGCAACAGCTCATGCTATTAGCCTATGACATAACTTAAATAGAGTATTATACTTGTCTTGACATCACAGGGCAAAATAAGCAGTTTCATACCCTGGTCCTCAAGTTCTGAGTGTAGACATAGCGCAGGTGGTTGGCAGTCGTGCTGACATCTTTACCGTTGTGAATCCTCAGTTTGGGCAACAACACCATCAGCTTGTAGTTATCACTCACCTGAGAAAGAAAATCAATATTAACAAGGAAACACAATACTACATTACTTAAGTAGTAGTAATACAAATACAAAGCCATTAGCTATGTCCTCACAGTGATATAAAGATTGTCCTCCATCTTGAGCTCCTCCAGATTGCTAAGAGACTCCAGAGCGGTAACATCCTCCAGCTGGTTGTCGCTGAGGTCCAGGTAGCGAAGTGCGGGCAGCTCCAGGTTCTTGGGCAACTCCTGCAGTCTGTTCCCAGAGAGATCCCACCGCTCCAAGTACCGCAGTCGGGACAGCAGCCTGACTGGCAAGTCCTGAGACTTCAGTCCAAGCTTAGATAGACTAAATAGCAGAGAGTCAGTGTTTCTACAAAGTAGGATATCAAACTAAATGTTGTAGTTAATGATCTCTGCAACAGCTTTTCTTTCCAGCTCAGCGTCCTTTGCATAATTTAAACTAGAGTTGACACTGAGGTCACATACGCAAACAAAAACACAACCCTTGAAAGGCCACGTCTTTTCCAACTCTAGTATCTAACTACTTCCTATGTTGTACTTTATAAATTTGCGACAGAAATGTGTGAAAACCTTACAAAAATCAACAACTTGGGATTTTGAATCAAAGCGACAAAAATGGTTTACAGAGTAATGTAACAATGTTTTAAATATTTATCTTTTTTATTCTAAGTTAAAAAAATTATTTAATGTGTCACGTTTCTGATCAGTCCGCGCACACCGATACCAATCCAGTATATGTGGTGCATGAATACAAATTTCCGGGTAGTGACGTCCTCAAAATAGAATTAGGTCACCAATATATAAATAGTGCAACTTTGCAACTACGTGTCATGGGCCGTCACCTACAAAACAAACACTCGGGAGGACGATAAAACCATGCTTACTTCAGTGTTTTGATTTGCTCCAGTTTGTTGGTTTTTGGAGATCCTCTCTCCAGTAGCAGTTTCTCTGTTATTTTCTCCATTGCGTATCTGTAGAAAAGACCACAATTTAAAAATAGAGATACCAGAGAAATAATTACAGAGTGAGGATTAAAGAGTTAATGCTTTGGTGTCCTCTGCTGTAGTAAGATTCAAGTTTCTAACACATATGACCCCACCCAGCGTCCAGGTGCTCTGCTGCACCTAACCCACCCGGCTCTACGGACCACACCCTGGGTGCTCTTCAGCAAGGGGACTTCAATCACTGGAATTTGGCAAGATTCTTTTAAGTTGCTCTTTAATTGTAGCAGTAATAAAAGGCTACCCTGCAAGTATTTGACCAGTAATGGTCCTATGGAGCAATGATTTCATGAGTAAGTCACTTTTTGGTCTGTGCCTTTTGGTCCGCTCTACCAGTACAACTATGAGAAACGTGCCACACAAGCACATGGACGAGGCAATACACACTCCTGCCATTGGTTTCAGCAATACACCAGCAAAAGGCAGTGAAGAGGGAAAATGTTAGCTTTCAAAAATGGATGTAAGCAATGTAGAGTTATAATATTTATTTAACAATCAAATTTGCAGCTGTTTTCTACGGACTGAAACATACCAAATACAAGTATTAAGCATAAAAAATAGGCCTACATATCATGCATATTTAAACTAAATGTATACAGGATGGAAACTTTACAGGGAAACTTTGATTTTTATTCCAAAACGTTAACCTCATTAACAAAAAGCCTCCATATGTGTTATTTTGTTATCTCTGAGCATTGCACATATTCTTCACAATCAATATTCTGCACAAAACTGTACAGCTCTTTCATTTGAAAACAGATACTTTTTTTCATAGCTTAGTGACTTGCTTTTATTTTTATTTTCTCTTTATATGTTTATCATTATGCAGTTTCAGTGTTATACTATTTAAGTTAATAACTCTACAGTAGTGACTACAATGTATCTTTTGAAACAAGACAGTGATCCTGTGTTTAGGCTTGAGTTCTTTGTTTCAGTGAGTTCGGTCAAGTTTGCAGTCATGAACACATGGAGAGGCCTTTAGCACTCACTCAGTGGCAGACATGCAATGTGGAATCTGCCTGTTGTTTTTAAGTTATTGTGACAATAACAGTGCTAACAGTCGCCCTCACAACAATTTGCAATCCTGTTTGTGGGTTTATGATCCATCCAACCACAATGTGTGGATATAAATCATCATAAATCGTGGTTAATACTTTCTCAGATTTGCTATGCAACTGCTCTATTTACACAAACTCATCATACCCTCTGGGGTACGAGCATTACCTGGCTGGGGGTTAGGCCTACTGGTAAAATGCCGCCATTGTTTCTCTTTTCTCTAAACTTACTTTTTTGTCGATCTTCTTTGAAACTATATTTGTTCTAAATACACCTAACAGTTAAGTTCCAGTAAAGTGTGATTGTTTTGCTTAATACTGGCACGTGTTGTGGCACATTGCATGGGGTGCTCTGCTTTTTCGTTTCTTTGTTTACTTAGCAAAGAAGCTAGTCTTGCTTTTTTAACTGATTGAATCGGTTTTATGAATGAAAATGTTTTCTGCCATTAATACCCACGTCCCCAGCGCAGTTAGCAAAGAAGATAGTCCTGCTTTTTTAACTGGGTGTATTATTATCAAAAGGTTAACGTTACCACGGAGTAGAGAAGAGGTAATTCACCTTTAAATATAATAAGAAAAACATAACACAAGTTTCAGCATCAACTGCAGGTTTTGTACCTCGAACACTAGCTAGCTCTCACGTTGTCTTGCCTTTAAAACATAGCAGTTTATATTTTAACGTCACACCATGCTACACATTAACGTTAACTTACTCGACAGAGGTTAGCTAGCCACGTTGGAAGGGACTGCCATTTATTTGTAACTTTAGGCTACTACGTTAACATTACAGGCAATAGAGTCCTCGTTCTTAAGTTTTAACTCACATCCTAACCGTTTATCTTTCAAAAGCAAACATGGTTTTTCAATGTGTTCATATCCGTGGATAAAAGTTACTCACCAACTCTTCTTCAGCATCCACCTAAGTGACCAGAAACCGAGCTTTCCCGGGCAAACACCGGAAACACCGCCTACATCCGGTGGGCGTGGTTTAAATGGATTTCTTTTACCCTGAGTTGACCCTGACAGGTAGAATGGAAAGCCCAGAGCCTTCTATGCCATAGACATGATAATAATCTTTATTATGTCTATGATCTATGCCCACAGCCCAAGCGATGTTACAAGTAAAAGTCCTGCTTTCAAAATCTCAAAAGTATTAGTATTAAAAAAAATAACAAACCTGTAGAAGTATATGTCATTTCTGATAAAAACTCTACCTCACTGTACTTAACTTTATTTACACACACACATACACACACACACACACAGACACACACACACACACACACACGCGCGCGCGCGCGTGCGCTTTAACATTGTAAACCTGAATACCCCATAATAAATCATAACAAATACAAAAAGTAAAAGTACTCATTATGCAGAATGGCATATTTCAGAATGACATATGTTACTGTAATGCATTACTGCACACATCACATTAATGTTGCAGCAGGTAAAGATGTGGTACATTTGAATTACTTCATATACTACTGGGAAGTATTATCTAATTCATCATCCTCTTAATCATCATAATATTTTTCATACTGTGAACTTCTGCACATTCCTTGGACAATTTACAAAAAAAAACTGCATAGATCTTTTGTTTTTACTCGGATTTTTAAAATAATATTATATATATTTCTTATTTTGATTCTGATAGTGTGTGGTGAATAATAGACCACACGTTTCGTTAGGTGGCGATGTTGACCTATTTTAACATGTTCGCCACCTGCAAACCAACAGAAGAAAAAGAAGATGCAGGAAGATGGCCCCTGAAAGCAGTGATGGCGTTACTTCGTGTTCTTGTAAAGGCATCCGGCGGTGTCTGAAGTGTGAAAAGTTAAAGGGGAAAGGACAACTGGAGACGAATGAACCGAAGGTAAAACAATATCTGACTGAAAACTGCCTTATACAAGCTTCTTATCAGCAGGAAACGGACGCAGCCGTTGCTAGCTAGCGCTACTCAAAAATAGCTACGGATGCTCGCACGGGACATTTCATCTGTCAAAACGTTATTACTGAACGAGCCTGCACTGTCACATTTGTCGTTATAACAAGATACGTTGAACAGTATTTTGTCCTTAGTATTTATTAATAATAAATCTCATTAACTACCAGGAGCTAAGTAACGTTACATTTAGGTAAATTACTCACCATGCTTAAGTACAAATTTGAGGTACTTGTACTTTACTTGAGTATTCATTTGATGCATCCGCGTTGTACTTCTACTTCACTACACATCAGAGGCAAATAATGTAGCCTACATTTTACTTTATACGTTTTTACTTTTATTTCAGAACTTTAGTTAGCTTGATTATGATGAATCAATTGTAATTCGTCACATTTGCTTTTATTTTATAACTTTATTATGATGGGTCAATTGTAATTCGTCACATTTGTGAAATGTTATCCTATCAGCTCCTTCAGCTTGTACATGAGCAGAATGTTGGCCGGATGCATGACATCTGCATTCAGATAATTAATGCTAAAATAACTAATAAATTATGACGCAATATTATAATTAAACTGCCCAGCAGTATATACTGTACAGTAATTCACATCGCTTTTATTTTATTAAGATTTCGAAAGCAGGACTTTTACTTGTAAGTTATTTTTTTTACACTGTGGTATTAGGATGTTTGCTTCAGTGAAGGATCTGAGAACTTCTTTCACCATTGCACTTATCTCTGCTTGATTGTTTGATAATGCACTTCCTGGACTGTCATGCATGTTTTAATACTTGAAAGTAAGGTGAAAAAGTGTTGCACACTCTGGCTCCATACGACCTTTCTCTATTCACTCTGATGACGTTTCGGCCCTCCGGCCTTCTTCAAATCCTTTGTAATACAGTCATATTGCTTATAACAGGAATGTCGATATGATGAATGTAATGTAGACCTAACATTATTTTGTTTTTGTTTCTGAAGATTGTGCATCATTTGCTCTATGATCCTGAGACGGGACTTGCCATTCACAAAGACGCCAAGGCTACGTCCTTCCCCTTTCCTGGTGTCTTCCTGCGAGAGAACTTCATATCAGAAGAGGAGGAGAAAAACCTGATAAGCACAATAGACCAGGATGTGTGGAATGAGTCCCAGTCTGGTCGAAGGAAACAGGTTATGTGGAACACATGTAGTTTCTGAATGTCATAAGCACACACAACATGATCATGGCCAAATGATGTCTGTTTGTGTACTTTGGATGTGGTTTTCCAGGGTCATGCTACACATTACAAGAGCTGGAGGACCAAAGTTTCACTAGTAGCTTGTTTATTGGACAAACCTGGCATACAGTCGTTGGGCACTCATACCAGTAATACCCGTAAATTAGTGTCTATTCATTTGCTAAAAGGAAACTCAACAAAAAGCCATTTGCCAACACTAAATGTCAAAGAAAAGCCAGACAATATATAGTATTAAGTTACTGTGAGCTGTAGCCTACCACTTCTAATCAGAGGCAGAGTAGAAAAGTAATCTCAGAGATTAGTCCTTTACAGCGTAAAAATCATGAGGCTAATGTCTGATTACTCCACATTGTAATTGTAATATTTTGGAATTACATTCGGAATTTGCAATGTTTTCGGTCAGGTAAATCAGTAAGTTAGTAGTAGGGTGTACAGGGAAGTTGAATATGAAGTGGTTTGGGGTCCTTCTGTAAGTAATTTTTAGGGTACAATTTGGTTTTGATGAATTCCACAAGCAGCAATACTACAGGCCACGCAATCGGCCCGTTCCAAACAGGCACGTTTTCAACAGGCATACAAATTTAGATTTGATACATTTTTAGATAACTTAGAAGAATCATAAATCTGTTACTTGTCCCACTCTGACATGTCTATCAAAACTTACAGGAGAGTCACGGGTGTCAGTCATCTGGAGTAAATAACAAAAACAAATAAACAAAAAAATGTCCCATTATTATATTCTGATGAAATAAAAACTGTTTTTCCTCACTGTTACAGGACTTTGGTCCAAAAGTTAACTTCAAGAAAAGGAAAGTGCGTGTAGGTGGCTTCAGTGGACTGCCTGCTTTGAGCCAAAAACTAGTGCTCCGAATGCAGCAGGAGCCATGTCTAGCAGGCTTTCAACCAGTGGAGCAGTGCAATCTGGATTACCATCCTCAGCGAGGCTCCGCCATCGATCCGCACCTAGACGACTCCTGGCTGTGGGGGGAACGCCTGGTCACCATCAACATGTTATCGAACACTACGCTCACTATGTCCCTCGAACAGGGTCTGCCAGAGTTGGGACTGTCAGAGGAAGTCCATGTAGCTGTGCATCTTCCTCGCAGATCTTTAGTAGTGTTATACGGCGAGGCACGGCACAGATGGAAACATGCCATCCATAGGGACGATGTTCACGAGCGCAGAGTTTGCAGCACCTACAGAGAGCTGTCTGCGGAGTTTCTACCTGGAGGGGCGCAGGCAGAGCTGGGAGCTCAGCTGTTGAACATTTCTTTGAGCTTCCAGGGAACGCCAATATAGGCTCATCTGATGATGCAGAGGAAGGTTGTACTATGGCGGTGGGGGTCCAGTTTCCTGACTTGATAAATTCAATTTTAAACTAATTTCTATCAAATAGTCTTTAAATGTTTGAGTTTCAATCCTACAGTCTTACACAAATGCAGTTGTTATTGTTGCTGCATTGTTAGTCACATACAAATATACTACCAGAACATACTGTCTACCAGTGTTACACTAATCTATAATAAACTCTGAGTCACAAAACTAAGTAAAAAGATCTGTCACATGAAGCAGTCCTGTATAGCAATTGTCCTTGAGCGTCTTCACAGCTTTTATGTGATTATCTACTAGTCACAGGTCTGAGACGCCATTTATCCTCATAAATTGAGGAACTGGGCAAATGGGCGGAAGCTGTCTTTAAGAGCCGCACAGTGTGTTCTGCAAATCTGAATCTTTTCCAACTCTTGTATTTATAATAAAAAGAAACATGTTCTTCCATACACATTTGCCTCACCTTGTTTTTTAATGTAGAATGTGTACTTACATGTCCTGGCAGTGACTGGAACTGGGGTGTCACAGATGTAATCCCAACATACACCACATGAGTACAAATGTATTAGCATCACAATTGACTTAAAGTGACAAAAGTAAAATAACCCACAATGCAGAGTGGTCCATTTCAGATCCATATATAGCATAACTGGTGTGTAATTACTAATGCATTAGTGTGTTTACCTCTTCCTGTTGGAGCTTGTAAAAATGGAGCAAATTTTAATGACTTTACTGCTGGTTGGCTTAACCTATAAAAAAACCATACATAATACATTTTGTGTCAATAATCTGAATATGCAAAATTGATTCCCGGCCTGGGCAGGGCCTTTCTGTGTGGAGTTTGCATGTTCTCCCTGTGGGGGTGGGTTTCCTCCCCCCATAAAGCTGCTGGTAAGGCATAAAGCATACTAAGTAACTCCTGCAATTGTCCTTGATGTACAGTAGGTACTAGCATTACAACTGGAGTTGGTCCCCTGGCCCCACTTTAATTAGTTAGGATGGGTTAAATGCAGAGGATACATTCCTTGTATGTGTAAATGTACTTGGAAAATAATGGTTATGCTATAATAAATAGATTACCTAGTAAGTAAAGTCAAACAAATGTAGTGGGGTGAAAAACATGTATATAATTGACATATTTTGGTCCCTGAATAGTGGAGTAACTTGAACATGACATAAATTTGAAAGTAAAGTACAAGTACCTTTGATTTTCCATCGGAGTTTTTCACTTTCATTGCTCTTTAGATGCAACCGGAGCATGTCTAATAAGGGCATACCATCTCTGATACAATCTATGGTTTGTTGACCATACCTTTACTTTGAAGGCTGCGGCCGGACATCCTTGTTTACGCTGGCTGCTGGCTTGTCGTTGGCTGGCTGAAACTGCTGCACAACCTGTTTGTTGATCGCTCTACGTGAGCTTATTAACACCCCGAGTTTAATATAAGCCGGGTTGATTTCTCAGGGGACTTTAAGTTTCCGTCGGCAAGAAGAGATAGCTAGCTTTCTGACAGTGGGCACAAAAACATAACGACTATGTCGTAAGCTTGTATTGGCGACGGAATTAAAGTGAGAAGACGCTTTTCAAATGTAGCTTGTTAGCTAACGTTAGCTGCGTCGCGTACAGTGTATGTACACACTGCCTTTTTTTTCTGCTCTTGAACAGCCTCTGCATGACAAATTATCCAAAGTGGTAAGTACAGATACGGCGCAAAACAACGGTTGTTTTGTTGAAAAACGGGTCAAGAATATTGCCTGGTTGTCAATCCTCTACCCCCGGGGCTAACCCCCGGTCGCCGACCGAATTAATGGCCGGAAATCCGAGGAAGGGCGCCGGTCTCATCGGCTTGATGAAGGACGCCTTTCAGCCCCACCAGCAGCCTCTCCAGCCTCACCAACCTGCAGTGGTCGATAAGAAAATGGTGGAGAAATGCTGGAAACTCATGGATAAGGTATTGACAGTTAGTTTTAGAGTAAAATACTAACCATAGAAGTAAAAATGATTCAGTTCCATATTAGGAAATTATTAACTCTTACTTCCCTCTTTTTCATAATCATTATCATCAGAATCACTTTTTATGGCCAAGTAATAGTGAACACAAGCAATTTGACTTTTTTTTTAACTGGGCTTTTGATGCTCTCAATGTAAAAACAAGGACAATAACACAGTAAACAAACATTTTAGTATGCACAATTTATTTTTTACATATGCATGAACATATACTCACGTAAACAAACAGTTCTATGAGGATTGTAAAAAGTAATGCAATAGGGCAGAGTGAATGGTGCTGAAATAAATTATGCTATATAACAGGTTGCTTATATACATATCTGAGATAGGTGGACAGTAGAGTGTATATTTAACATAATTGAAACGTATGTTTAACACTATCAAATATTGGGCAAACAACTGATTTTTTTCTTAACGTTACACCTGTCCTTTTATATTAACTAGTTACACACAAACAAGACTAGTTATAACATATTTAGTCTCAGAGATTCATAAAAAAAAAAAAGGTCTTGTGGCATTTAATTTAGTGTTTAGTAGTGGATCTGTCTACATTGTAAAATTGGAATACCACAGTGACCGATGCATTATCTAATTGGGGTAATTTATAGGGAATTGGGTCACAGTGTTTCTTTGCCATGGACTTTCTGGAAACACCTCAAGGGCTGATGGGTGTCTGTGGGAGGGGCACTTTAGGTTTGGTGTTAGATTAAGAGGTATGTGTGTGTGTTGTGTGAAAAAAGGCTTAGTTTTATACATTCATTGCCAACTGTCACTCCTCTTTATCTTTTCTACAATCCTAGCTGAGCTAGAAAGAAGAGAAAGTAGATGAAGGGTGAGGAGACAAGAGTTCACAAGAGATTAATTCAGGAGGGCTGGAGTAAGAAGAGAGGCAGATAAGAGAGTACCATGTACCATTTGCCTGCCTGTTGTGCGGTGTACTGTGCAAAGAGGTGGCTGTGCTGCCCCATGTATGATGTGTCTTCATGTCACATGACACTGACTGATCCCTTTTGCTGTTTGAGGTTTTTAAAACCTCCAGTCATATGCTTCCACTTAGGACTGGGTAATAATACGTCATTACTGTTGTGTGTGTTGCTTTGCAGTGGAGTTGTATAAAAAGGTGGGTGAAGAGGGAAAAAAAAAAAAAAAAAAATTGAGACAGCATGGTTTCGCAATATTTTCCGTGGCAGTACTTTACCAATACACGGATGCCAAGTATTGACGATTTTTTATTATATAGCCTACATTTTTGTTACTAGAATAATTCTAATCAATTTGCTTTTTGGGTTTGAGGATTTCTTTAAAAATCTTTTTAGATAACACAGAAGTTTACAAAGTTTTCCTATGGGGACAAAGTTTGAAAATAAAAGATTATAAATTTCAATATATTGCAGAGTAATGCAATATGTTTAAAATCGCAAAGATATTATATTGTGACTAGGGCTGCACGATATGAAGAAAATATCTAATTGTGATTATTTTGACTGATATTGCAATAGGATTCACAATAATGGAGGGAATGATCATTTTGTATAATTCTCATTTTCATTGAAAATTCTTAACATTTAAAGAAATTAAAATGATTATAGTATGATTTTTACGATGATCTGTACCAAACAGACTTTTTTTTCTGTAGTCTGTAGGATACAATTTGTAGGCCGCAACGTCTCTGCAGCACCACAATACTTAATCCAGAATGGTTTGACACATATTTTGGCATTAACAAATATTGCGCCCCTCTGCAATTTAGATATTGCGATTTCGCTACAATTACGATTAATTGTGCAGCCAATATCGTGACATAAGTTTTGTATTGCGGGGCCTTTGGTGATTCTAAGAGTCCCCACTGATGATCAAAGTAAGCAAAAAATGTATTGGGAGTTTTTGAGTTTTGTCTGATGTAATGCATGAGAGGGGAACAGTTTGGTGTGTCAACCATTTTATTTGTAACACTTACTGTATATTGCTGTAAACAACATTTATGCTTCCTCCTTTTACTGCCCAAGAATAAAGTAAAATGCCTCCAAAAATCTTTGCAAAAATGAGAGCGTCAAGTCAGCTTTACACTCTTCATTCAAGTGAATGAAACATGGTAAATATGAAAGCTCCTGGTAAAGTTGTTGATGTATTGTTTTCAGAACATTGACATTTCTAAATCAGGCTGCTGTCTGTCTCTATTGGCTTGGTCCACGACTAGGCCTACTCAATTCAGGGAAAAATATGAATCACGATTTTTTTTGTTGCTTAGAATTGATATCACGATTCTCTGCCACGATTTTTTTGACCATGACAAAAAACAAATTGGCAGTAGTTTTTGGCACCTATAGCACACTGCGCATCACCACAAGCCTGTAAACATAGAGGCTTCAATGAAGAGAAGGGAGAGCATTGCACCACTTGGGAGCACTTTAAAACCCATTTCATACAGTCTATGTTGAAAACTCACAGAAGAAAGTAGTAGTGTTTGTGATGCAGCTCGTAAAATAAAGAGATTTTTTTTTAACCCTTGTGTTTTCCTCTTGGTTAAAAAGAAACCCTGTTTTTGGACACAGACATTTTTAAAACAGGTCAAATTTGACCCGAGGTTAATCAAAGTTATTTAAAAATTAAATCGTGAACAGGGTAAATTGAGATTTTATAGCAAAAAATTGTGCAGGCCTATCCACGACGTCTGAAAATTTTGATAAGCCCATAGGAGATATATTACAAGTGTGTCCCATCCAACATCTTGGGCGATGTGGTTTGTAGTTACACGCCAAGGAACAGACAGTCCATCATTTTGATTTCTTTGCTGCCTCTATCTGGTTAAAAACACATTTGTTCTTTGCAAACGGAAGTAATGTACGTATTTATTTACACATGGTCACTCAAGACGCATTCTAAATCCAGGTGTAAACTGACATACAGGTGTCCACCATCTCATAATAGCCAGTATGGACATCAGGAATGATTCCAGCTAGCAAAAAGCTTTTCAATCTACAGTACACATGGCCACCTTACTGTTTTGTTGTAAAGACAGACTTAAAAAATCGTGAGGCTATCCTTTAATCCAGTCTTTGGGCCTTTGTTGGTTTCTATCCAGGTGGTGCGTTTGTGCCAGAACCCCAAGGTGGCTTTGAAGAACAGTCCCCCCTACATCCTGGACCTGCTGCCAGATACCTACCAGCATCTACGCACCGTTTTGTCCCGATACGAGGGCAAAATGGAGATCCTTGGGGAGAACGAGTATTTTCGCGTGGTCATGGACAACTTGACCAACAAGACTAAGCAGACCATGAGCCTTTTTAAGGAGGCCAAGGAGAGGATGTATGAGGAGAACTCCCAGCCCAGGTTGGTTTACAGTATATCCTGATGAAATGTCACTCATCCTTGTGGGGGGGGATTTAGGCAGGAAGAAAGAGTTGTGAAGCAGGAAAGGTGTTTAGGTAACTTACAGATGTTACAAGTATCTATGAAATGAGACAAATTGTTGAATTGTTCTTAGTATTGGTTGATTTAGAGTAGGTGCCAAATACTAATGCTTGTGTACATATCCGGCTGGTTTTACAAAGGAAAAAGCTTTTTCCTAGCTAAAATCTAAATTCTAAGTAAACCAATCCAAAGTGAGTCCTCTGTTTCTGTATTTTCACAAGACTGGAAAAAGTTTCTCCACACTCCATCTCTGTGAAATCCTATCGTTGACATTTAGCAGAAGCAAACTTAAGTAACACCACTCGTATGCTTGATAAAGGCACACTTAAACTTTCACAATCACATTCACTTCCTCTGTTTCTCAGAAAGTCATTACTAAGCAAAAGTCCATCCTTCCTGAGACGCACTCTGATTTGAATCAAGCATTTCTTCAGATGTTCTGCATCAACAACTATTGTAAAGGTTAGCAAATGTATCCGTCACTGGGGCTTTACTACTACAGTCCCATTAATTGACTTGTTGACATCTTAATTTACTTGCTCTCCGTCCTCCCTCAGCAGGTGTAATCTCTCACGCTACTCCATCCTTGCAAATTTATTTTCAAACTATAAAAAGAGGGGGCTCCCTTTAGCTGAAAAATAATGGTTCAAAACAAAAGATGTATTTTTATGAATGAAAGATTTTTTTTTTAACTCGCAAGAAGTTTGATTTAGAAAGGGCTAGGTTCAAACGCTCCACTTCTTGACTTCCATATTAGAATAAGTGGATGAAGTGAAATATTTTACAGTGTATAATATATTTTAAGCGGGCAACCCCGAATAACGCCGAACATTTCAAAGTTTAAACAACGTGACGGCGCTGAAGTATGCGGAAGTTCTGTGCGACTGAAAAGCGTTAGAATAAATATAAAATGTAAATAGAAGTGTGATTTGCCTTGTTTAGTAATGCATGAACACATTCAAACATGTTTTTAAATGCCTGTAATCTTTCTGGGCGGTGATATGAATTTGGACAAATATCAGAACATAGTCTAATATCTCTAATTAACATTACTGGTCATTTAGCTGACACTTTTTTCCAAAGCAACTTACAATTGCTATATGTGTCAGAGGTTGCACGCCTGGAGCAACTAGGGGTCAAGTGTCTTGCTCAGGGACACGTTAGTTGATGTATCACAGTGGGATTCGAACCCAGATCTCCCACACCAAAGCCATGGCATAATAAACCTAACTTGGTTTCTTCCTCTCTTCTCTCACTCAGGCGGAACCTCACCAAGCTGTCTCTGATCTTCAGTCACATGCTAGCGGAGCTAAAAGCCATCTTCCCCAATGGCTTATTTCAGGGAGACAACTTCAGGATCACCAAAGCTGATGCTGCCGAATTTTGGAGGAGGTCATTTGGGGACAAGTGAGTTTTTACTATAGGTTACTTTAGTTTTTGTATTTTTAACCATTAGTATCACATGTTTCAAGTATCTCTTGGTTTGTGCTTGTAAACGTTGTTCTGCAGCTGTTGTTTGCTTGCACACCAAACGTAATCTGTGGTTTCTTGATTCAAACTTGTTTGCCAAGTTTTTACATTGTTTAGCGAGCTCTGAGCTGTAGGTTTTAAGATAGTGAGCATGATTTAGGACATTTAAAACTGATGAATGGTTAGGGTCCTACAAACCCTGTGACTCCCCCCCCCCCTATGTAATGTAGGACCATAGTGCCATGGAGG
>NC_045745.1:11275689-11287506 GCF_008692095.1 Etheostoma spectabile | reverse complement strand
AGGCTCTCCACGAATTCCACCCCATCAGCTCGGGCTTGGAGGCCATGGCTCTCAAATCCACCATCGACCTCACCTGCAACGACTACATCTCTGTCTTTGAGTTTGACATCTTCACCAGGCTCTTCCAGGTAAGGAGGATTTAAGAGTTTAGAGAATCAAAAAAATATGCCGTGTGAAGTTAAAAAAATATATTTCCTGCCTTTGGTGGTAGTTACTGTAAATATTTCATCAAATCAAATTCCTGTCTGGATTAGGGATGTTAATAATTAACCAAATAGAATTTTGATTAGTACTATCAGTTAAACAATTAATATAATTTCCTTTTAAGGAGTAATACAAGTTTGTTGCATTGTTGGTGCGTTTGTGGGTGGGGTTGTGACTCAGTTGGCTGCTTCTCTATTAACAGTTAATGAGGATTGGCCATCAGATAAAATCAAATCTAAATTAGCATCCCTAGTCTGAATAATCAAAAATGTGGGTAAGAAAGCAGAACAAAAGTTGCGATCTAATTAGGATTTTGTTTTGTGTGTTGTGTAGCCATGGTCATCTCTTTTAAGGAACTGGAACAGTCTGGCAGTCACACACCCGGGGTACATGGCCTTCCTAACCTACGACGAGGTCAAGGCTCGACTGCACAGGTTCATCCACAAACCTGGCAGGTGAGACACAGACGAGCCCTTACAAAGACATGAATCATGATTTTAAAGTTTTGGATGGGTTTAAGGAGGGATGGGATTCCCAACTGCATTAAACATACTGTTACAATAATAAAAAAATTAAAAAAAACTGCCAGTCTGCACTATTGGTTGAGATTATTGTTTTCTCTCTCAGCTACATCTTCAGGCTGAGCTGCACTCGGCTGGGCCAGTGGGCAATCGGCTACGTGACAGCCGATGGGAACATCCTGCAGACCATCCCCCATAACAAACCACTCTTTCAAGCCCTCATTGATGGATACAGAGAGGGATTGTGAGTCCCACTACAACGCAGTGTCACCAATGTATACATTTTAGGGTACAAAACATGTATTGGTTGCATTGCTAGAATTGCAAATAACGAAACCGGGTATCAAGACAAGAGGCTCTTAAACATAGATATAAAACAGACTACACTACAGATCAGAACAGGGAATCTTCAGATAAAGCCATGGTGTACCCTGTAGAGATTTATCACTGGTAGAAGGAAAAACTCAAAAAAATAAATAAAAACAATCAGCACGTAGGAGAACTTATTTTCTTGCAGTCATATATTACAGCATGCATATTGTTGCTTCACTGAAAATATATCTTTAAAGTATCAAACATTCCTCCACTGAAAGGCAGCAGTAAAAGCTTGTAGCTTGCTCCTTGGTGGTGGCCAGCAGCTGTTGTCCACTTGGAGTGGTTGACATGAGGATACAAACATAAAACATGTCCATAGAAACTTCTCACACCTCCTGCAGCACAGTCCCCTTCTTTTACTTTTGATCCATATCTTCAGTATGTTGCAAACACTCATCACTTTACAAATAAGTTGCTAAATATGCAGCTTAGTGTGACACAGAAATAAGATATTTTAATGTTTAAAGCCAACATCAAGTGGACGTGAGAGCAGTTTAAATACGTGTCACCATTCAGCCGAGGCGGGGATTCTTGATTTTAAAGTGGCTCTAATCCATATTTTAAATTAATAGAAAC
Source organism: Etheostoma spectabile (assembly GCF_008692095.1). Classification (NCBI taxonomy): domain Eukaryota; kingdom Metazoa; phylum Chordata; class Actinopteri; order Perciformes; family Percidae; genus Etheostoma; species Etheostoma spectabile. Next base: position 11,285,830 of record NC_045745.1, on the reverse strand, counting down.
AGAAGGTTTCCGCGTATTTTCGGTCATTGTTTTAGGCTTTACGGCTAAGTTAAGAAACCTTACACTGTGATACTAATATGTGTGTGTATGTGTGTGTCTTTTTACATGTGCGTTGGTTCTCTAGCTATCTGTTCCCAGATGGTCGTACACAGAACCCAGACCTAACAGGGCTGTGTGAACCTTCTCCACAGGACCACATCAAAGTTACTCAGGTTGGGCCTTGTTCGTTTCTCATCTGCAAGCTGCTTGTGCCTCAGAAATGCTGTTTTAACACAACTGTAGTATTCACACTGCAAAAGAAGCATCAAGGCCAATCAGTGCCCCCATGTATTTCTACAATATACACTGTAGGCAATGGATACATAAAACCCTCTAGGTTGAAAATGACTTGACTCGTAAGTTAACAACTATGATCTTATCATATAAACAACCTGTGTCTCCTCTTTCTCCCTGCAGGAGCAGTATGAGCTCTACTGTGAGATGGGCTCCACTTTCCAGCTCTGCAAGATCTGTGCAGAGAACGACAAGGATGTGAAGATCGAGCCCTGCAGACACCTGATGTGCACCTCCTGTCTGACTGCCTGGCAGGTGAGGCTGCATGCACACTAGAAAGTGTTATTGCTTTGTTTGCTGGCAGCGCTGTAAATCCAAACAGTCAATCTTTCTTCCTCACTGCTGTAAATATGTATTTAATAATTTAAACTTCATATAATATATACGTCAACATAATTTAAAATCATCGATTGGCATGAGATCTCCAACTGTTGACTTTACTTACCCGTAATTTAGCAGGAAGCTTCCCCTTTTTTTTCTTATCTGATCTCTTCTTTAAATTTGCTTTTGATGCCGTTTATTGCTAAAGCAAACTTCCTCCATGTCAATTTGTTTTCTGGCTTTTATTCAGAATAACATGCATTTCCCCAGCAGTAATTCAAATCAGTACAAGCAGAAACTTCTGTAATTTTTTTCCATTTGCTTCCTTATTGCATGCAAATGTTTTGGATCACTGTGAAGCTAGCGTCAATAAAACTTTCACAATAGAAGCCTACCAGCTGCTTATAGGGCATAAATGTAAATGTAAATGTTCTGTATTTACATAGCGCTTTTCCAGTCTTAACGACTACTCAAAGCGCTTTTACATCTACAGGAAACATTCACCATTCACACACATTCATACACTGTGGCCGAGGCTGCCATACAAGGTGCCACCTGCTCATCAGATAGACACTCACACACATTCACACTCCGATGCGCAGCACCGGGGGCAATTCGGGGTTCAGTGTCTTGCCCAAGGACACTGCAACGTGGGACTGCAGGGCAAGGGATTGAACCACCGACCTTCCGATTGGCAGGCAACCGCTCTACCACTCTCATCTTAAATTTTAAGCTTTTTACAATTGGAATTTGAGTTACCATGATCGATTTACAAATGCAGAAATTCACTGACAACAAGGGAATGCACTAAATGGCTAACATTAAGAGAACTAATGTCCTCAAGGTTTGTCTAACTCAAAGAAGTCCTCTCGAAAGAACCCCTCGCTAGTCCAACCAAAAACAACAAAACAAATAAAATAAGTTTTTTTTTTTTTTTTTTTTTTTTTTTTGAATCAGCAACAGCCAGTAGTGCATTGCAATAAATGGGAAAAGAAACCACAACACCAAAAAAATCAAACTCACCGGATGCAGAATTGGTAATCTGGCCTTGGTTGTGTTTCAGTCCTCTGCTCAATAATTTTGTCCTCAACAGGCTGAATTCCTTGTCACATCACACGGACGAGGTAAAATCAAAAGGAGCTAAATAGTTTTTTCGTTCGACTGAAGGCTACATAACTTCTCCGTCTACCTCCAAAAGCGTTTCCCTTTCCCCCCCCACCCCAAACAATTAGGCTCGTTCGAGATGAGCCAGGTTGCGCAGAATCGATCACCGGCGATCGGCGCCGTTGCATGCCGGTTAGATTTTGTGTCCGACTTGATCCCGACTGCTCTGACGTCATGCACACGTGGGCAACGGAAATCTCACAAGAGCAAGGCGGTCGCAGTTTGAGCGCAGGCGGCGGCTTTTCACCGACTGCAAGAGCCAGGCGGACCCAGAGCATGCTGGAAACGCCGGCTTCTCAGCTGATTAACACCTGATTGGTTTACAACATGATGACGTTTTATAAACTTTTTCATCGTTTTTGAATCGGAGCGATTTTAATTGCTCTTGTCTGATTAAGACTTATTCTGTCAGAACACCTGCTGTGTGGCTGATAGAGACGTTTAGAAGTCAGAGAGACTAAATCTGATCAGATCACGTATCATCTACAGTGTGTTTTTATAAAATCAGCAACAGATGCATGTAGAGCACTTTGCCAGCTACTCTGTCATAATTAAAACAATGGAGACTGTGTACCAGCTGGTATGTGGGTCTGGTTAATTTTATTAAATCGAATCGCACCACAGTGTTTTCATCAACTTCCTGTCCAGCCTGAAGGCGGTGGATCGGCTGGAAACTGTCCGACCTTACCACAGCTTTTTGTCCCGCCCCCCGCGCTGCAGATGCTCTCGTCCACTTTACAGGCGAGGCGCAGTTCATCTCGAACGAGCCTATTATCTTCCCTTTGTTCTCAGGGCCACGCCCCTTACACCTGTGATCCTGGAGGAAACGAATCACCTGACCAGTGTTAGCTGTAACAGACTATGCACGGCAAACATAAGTAAAAGCATTGGTGCGCAACTCTGTTACTCTTAGTGTCATAACAGAAATGGCATTCTCACTTACTAATCCAAAAATTAAAACTATTTTACTTTTCTTTTCTTAAGATCAACGTTTTTCAATGTAAAGCTGCTGTTGGTGAGATTCAGCCCTTTCAGTAGTTGTTACGTGGTCAATATGCCCTTCACTTCTTCACTTCCTATTAAGAGGCCAACGATTTAATTCTGAACCAATTATTGATGCATCTCGATGCAACCATTTTTAAATAATTTTTGACACACACAGTATGTGTCACACAAGTTTTAATTAAATGTTTGTTTCCTGAGGTTTTTATTTTGTAGTCATTCCATGGTTAAGCCTTTAACATGCTTGTGAAAGTCGCCTCCTCTCACAGTGATCTTCTATATCAGAGGCTCAGTCATGTTTAAAGGTGGAGAATCGGCTTCTTAGAACATGAAACATGAGGTGGTCTGATGTAATGTGATAAAGTAGATCAGCCTTTGTGTTCTGCCTAATTATTTTATGTGTCTTATTAGATAATGTGTATGTGTACACAAAACGTATTTTTGTGTTTTTTTCTGCACTTTTGCATAACTCTACGTTGTTGTCCATTATCCTATCCTCTTTCAGTCACTCTTGTACATGTCTGGAGACAGTACATTTTCAATAATTAATTAATAACTTATCATATTAACTTAGCATTGATTTGTTCTACAGAGAATCGCGATGCATCTAAGAATCAATTATTTTTCCCACCCCTACTTATTGGTAGTTTGAAAGTTCCCTGTTCCTCCCTTTGGGCTCTCCCGCTGTTAGAGAGACACGTACAGCTGTAGTTAGTGTTGGAGCAAAAATAAAGTGTCTCATGTCTGACAAAGGCCCCTCACATTTAAACGTTGCTTTCTGTGTGTATGTATCAGGAGTCGGAGGGTCAAGGCTGCCCCTTTTGCCGCTGTGAAATTAAAGGCACGGAGCCCATCGTGGTGGACCCCTTCCACCCGAAGGCCAGCGTGGCTTCCTTTGCCGGTTTCCAGGGGTCCAGCAGAGCAGAAGCTGCCGCCAATGACGAGGAAGACGACGATCGCCTGGAGGACCACCTTCTCATGAGCAGGCTGGCCTGCACAAAGGTAAGAGGATCACATACAAAAGGTATAAATGTCAGGACAGACGCACAGATTTATTCTCCGGAATCCATGTGGGATCGTCTTAGTCCCTGCTGACTGAAATTGGCTGCTGTTGAACTTTCTCTTTGCTATTAGTTAGATTGTAGTAGTGGAACTGAACTCTCATTGCTTTGTGCCATGAAACCTCTCTAAATGTGTGTGTGTGTGTGTGTGTGTGTGTGTGTGTGTGTGTGTGTGTGTGTGTGTGTGTGTGTGTGTGTGTGTGTGTGTGTGTGTGTGTGTGTGTGTGTGTGTGTGTGTGTGTGTGTGTGTGTGTGTGTGTGTGTGTGTGTGTGTGTGTGTGTGTGTGTGTGTGTGTGTTTGCAGGTAGAGCGCCCGCCATCTCCAATGTCTCAGCTGCCTCCGGTGCCCCCGCGACTGGACCTCCTGCAGCAGAGACCCTCCAGCTCCCACAGCGTTCAGGCTCAGGGAGCCACAGCCAAGGTAAGCGTGTGTGTGAGAAGAACCGCGTTTTAACAGGGAGTTAGGGCCGATGAATGCATCTGCGTTAAATTGATGCCGTAGGTACGTACATACAGTATGTACCTGGAGATACCAACCTTACACCAACCCCCCTACTCATTTCCGATGTTCTCCTTCTCCATGACCAACAAGAAATCAAGGAGAGGGTTAACTTTTCCTGCTACAGATTTCTGACCGTGGTCAGAAATTACAGGGGAGACTCTTTGTTTCTCCCACTTTGCCTCTAGAGTCGGTACTCGCTCCGAAGCTAATCCCTGTCACTCTCTCACCTGCTCTACCACTCACTCTCCATGCACACACACATGCCAGCCCTGCTATTCTTTTAAAAAGATCAATGCACACACCAAGCCTCTGCAGAGCCATAAATCAGCCTTTAGATGGTCAAGCCTACTTACCAAATCTCTAATCTACTGACAGCTGCACTAACACAGTCAACATGAGCTCCCTATCAGTAAAGAAGGATGTTTGTCTACGATGTCACCATCCACTCTTATCTCCATGGCAGATTGCAGCCACTCACAGAGACAAGCCACTACCTCCGCCTCCAGCCCTAAGAGAGCTGCCACCTCCTCCCCCCCCAGAGCGCCCCTCCCTGGTGGGCCAGGACTCCAGATTCCAGAGGAGACCCCTGCCCTCCACCCCCGACCAGCCCGCCTGGGCTTCCAACTACATGGTCCCACGTCCGGCAACCAAGGCCCTGTCGGCCTTGTCCTCCACTCCTCAGAGCAATGGAACAAGTGGAGAGGGAAGCAAACCCCAAGCAGCTACTAATGCTATCTACTGCCTGACTGCAAGGTACGGCGCTCTGCTGTTGGGAGGAGCAATAGATAGGTAGTTCTGGTCACATCAGGAAGGAAGAACAAATGGCTGTAAAAGGACAAGCTCAAGTAATGCTGCCATAGGGCAAAAGTATATTTACAATTTTTCGTATTAAGTCATCGTGTGACCACATTGTTCTGGACAGACTAGCAACAGCTGTTAAATATGATGTTTCCATTTTAAGCCATAAATATGTGAGGAAGTGAGTCAGATCTTTTACAATATAGGGCATGATGTGCAGCATCTAACACTGACATTTACTCTGTTTGGATTTTAAGTACCTTTTACACGTTGCTGGAATACAGTAGACAAATGCACATACACAAAAATTGCCCGTCTTCTTAACAAAACAAAAAATACAGTTTTCCAAAAGTTATGCTTAGGTGCAGAGTACAGAAAGTACTTGTATATGGAATGCAGTATAACCACATCAAAAGTAATCAGTTTGTCCATTTTAAAGTCTGTGTTTACTAATGGATGCAAATACTGTGATAATAAAAACTCTAAACTCAATTCCCTAACTTAGCTATTCCCCAATAGCCCTTGTCTGAAGAAGGCTGGGGGAGACAGCTGAAAGCTTTGGGAGTGAGTGAGTTTGTATCACAGTATAGTCAAGACTGAACCTCCACGCCTACGTTTTGTGTGTTTTTGTGACCTCAGATCTTTTAAAAATGACAGAACCTTCTTATGAACCACAAATGGAAAAAGTCAAGACAATCCCATCATGCTTTGTGTTTTCTATATATTATCAGATCTCTGCCAGCATCAGCAGTGTCGAGCGGGGAGAAGCCGCCGTCTGACTGTGAGGAGAATGAGTACATGAGTCCCACCTCTCTCCCAGCCTCCGGTGCCCCCTGGGTCGTAACAGGCTCCTTGGTGCCCCCGCCTCCGGCCCAGGCAAACCACCACAATGACATCAGGTAACCGGGAGTGATGAAAATGCTCACCGTGGACATCCATTGTCCTGGAATTTGTTTATATTTTTAAAAGAAAAAGATTTATCAAGTGTTTCAGTGTAGAAATTTGGCCCTTGGGCCAAAGTGTTGAGAATTGCCATAGAACTATGAGTCTAACTTTTAGGCCTAACAATTAAAATAAAATAGAACAATTTTGGTTTAACCTAGCAAGACTTTGCACAGCTTCCAACTTTTTTTTCACATATGCAAGACCTGTACAACGACTTTGTGTTGAATCTCCTTTCTTTGCTTGTCAAACAGCACATAAGAAATGATGATGTAGGTCACGCTATAGCCGCTTAATGCTGTGTATCCAACAGGGCTGCACAATTAATCGCAATTGTATCGAAATCGCAATATGGACTAGCGCAAAATCCAAATTGCAGGGGGGGCGCAATATTTGTTGAAAGGTAAAATATGTGTCAAACCATTCTAAAATGAAGTATTGGGGTGCTACAGAGACGTCCCGGTCTCCAAATCGTATCCTACAGACTAAAGAAAACATATTTGTTTGGTACAGATCCTCACAAAAAAATCACACTTCAATCTTTTAAAAATTTTTGTATATATATTTTTCAATGAGAATGATATTCCCTCCAATATTGTGAATCGAATTGCAATATCAGTCAAAATAATCGCAATTAGATATTTTCCTATTATTGCGCAGCCCTAGGATCCAATACGATCCAGTGGAAATGGAAGTATCAAAAACTCCCCAGGTCCTGAAAGATTCAGAAAAAAGGGCTGCGAGAGGTAACGTGGGAGTTCCAAAACATATGGGAATTGTAAAGGGGAAGAAATAAAATAAATACTCCATTGAGATGTCAACGAAATGTAAGTTAATGTAATTTATCACTTTTCAGGAAAAACGTTGATTGGAATTATCCTAAATCGGGTTAACTTTTAGTACGGATACCTTTCAATCTAAGGAACCTGATACTGATGACTCACTAGAGATGATTAGACTATATTACACATTTTTAAGGGAAATCATAACTGGATTTTGTACATGCAGTAATACCGGCCTAATTGCTGCCGTGATGTATCTGAGCAGTGGTTTTGGTTCTGTCCACCAGAGGGCTCTGGAGCCTCAGTTGTGTTTGTCCATGGAGATCCCATTCCTAAACACACAATATGTTCTTATGCGTTTCACCTCCTTGAGTAATTAATTTTAGAGGAGATGACACAAATGCAATGTTTGACAAGCAGGCAGCGATGTTTCTCAACTTGTTGCTTCGATGTAATGAGTCAAGACTACTGGAAGAATGTATGGAAAAGCTTTTGAAATTTAAAAAAAAAGAGAGCTGTATGTTATGGTGCGAGCCTAAAAACGGTGAGACACGCAGCGGCAACACTGGGTGTATGCAAAATTGATGCAGCTTGAAATTCAGTACCATTGGATTCATTCAAATCTTAGTACCATTAGTGATATTTTTGAGTTGGAAAGATTAAAAAGACTTGTCATCAGAATGTGTTTTAGATCCACTGAAATATCCCTAAAAATGTCCATACATCCGTTCATATATTGGTCATAATATATTCAGACCTGTGATAAACAGTTTTCACCTAAAAATGGGTTGTTTTATTGACCTTTTGCTTTATTCTGTTTCTATTGCTCCTAATCTTAATTCCAGGGACTTTTTCTTGAGAGAGGACTAGATTTTGTGTAAGGACTCGACATAAAGAATGACTATTAATATCACTCCAAATGATTTCTCCGTTTCCCAGCAGTGAGGCGGATGACATTGACTCTCAGGACCCCCAAGTCTACGAGTCCATGTGTATTATCCAGGCCCAGGCCGGCTCCTCGGAGACGGCACAGGCCCCTGACCTGGGTAACATTCACACTGTCCTAAGGGGAAACAAAGGGGAACATTTTACAGTTTTATTCGTAAACCTATTCTAACCCTGGTGCTGCTAATATTAATCTACGTAAGTTTTTTGAAGAAGAGGCACTCTAATATTTTAGACAATCATGACACTGTAAGTCGTGTCCTCCTGGTCACACATAATGATGAATTTGGTTCAGTAATACTGTTTTACCAATAATAATAATTCCTGGGAAATCAGAGAAACTCTTGAATGACTTCAATAAATACAGATGTAGTACATAAAGTGAACATGGGTACGGGAGGTACTGTTTATTTCACGGCTGTTGTATTACAATGCCATACATTGTACAGGTGTTTCTGTTTCTATTTTCTTTATGTGAACTGCGTATTGTGTATTGACTACAGGTGCTTGTTTTTTCCAGACCACCTTCAGCATTCAGCTGCTGTGGCCCCCCTGGTCACGAAGGAGGAGACCAAGGAGGAGGAGATTTATGACTGTCCCAGACCGGTCGTCCATCCCGCCCCCACCAAAAGAACCCTGTCAGATATCAGCGGCCCCTCGGGGCCCTTTTGCACTCTCAGCATTGACAGTGACGTAAACACCAGTATGTATTTCTACAAGTCCTTATGTTTGCTGTTTTAAGGTGGAGTGCCTCCTGCTGTCTGGCTACATAGGCAAAAACCCGAACGTTTCATCTTAGAGGTTATTCCGTCTTTGGCTAAAGCTAATAGCCAGCCATCATTGACTATGTTTACAGGCACATAATATTTCATTTTTTGCCCTTATTCCAAAAAAGACAATAATTGTACTAAGCTGTTAACCTGGCAAATTACTTTCCTCTAGATTAGATTAGATAATACTTTATTTATCCCAGAATGGGAAATTCCCTTGTAACAACAGGAGCATTTCTACAGAAAAAAGCAAACCAACAAACAGGCAAACAACAGATAATGTGCAAAAAGTATATTTTAACGGCTGTGTACATGCAGCCGTTAAAATATTTTTTTGAAAAGGTTTCCTGCTGCTGGCTGACTTGTTTGAAGGTGTGAACACAGCCTTCATTCCTTAAACCCCCTCAGGGTCAGGATGGTGAGATTTAAGCGTATCACAAAACCTGGTGATATCCAACTCTTAATAATGTTTAGAAGTAGGTGTGTTTCTTTTGGCCATGCATCTCTCCGCCCCGCCTAGCAAACTGTTGGCTTGTTTACAACGAACAGATCTGACTGCAAGCGGCAAGATGCTGTATCACAAACTGAGGTAAAAAACAATTGAGACATATATTCAGAATATGTTGTATACATGTCCAAAAAAAGCTCTTAATTCCCGAAAAAAAATCAGCACATTCAACATGTCTTTATCAGGAACTAAACAGAGCTGATTTAACAGAACTTTAATGGATGTCTTTCACATCTACAGCAGTCAGATTCACTATGTTCACTCAGAAGGAATCACTGCACATGGGAAGGCCTTTTTAATTGACATTTTGAACATGTTCATAGGGTAAAAACACATTTAAAACTTGCCCTTTTTAAAGCCTGTTGGGTGCTAACTCTAGCAGGAGGATAACTCGGTGTAGACAGCACTTATTGGTTTTGTTTTCTCTCTACTAACAGACCTCCAAATGTAAAAACAACAGAGCTACGTATTGAAATTGACCGGAATTCTCCTTTAAGCGTTTCCATAAATCATAGATTCACAATCTACTAGTGCGCATTAACTCTGTGTTCACTGCTCTGGAAGCCAAATGGACCAATACACACCAAACCCTTCTGTAATCTTGACTCCAACACAATGTTTTCCCGCTCTTTGATAGTTGTCTACTCACCCGTGTGTTTCCAGGTTTGTTTGCAGCAGCTGTCGACCCTGAACGTCCCCCCAAACCTCTCCCACGGCGAGCCAACTCGGACCGGCGACCTCGGCCTGTAAACCGGGAACTTCCTGCAGCGTTGCCAGACCTCCCTGGTCCCTCCACCTCCGCCCCGCCGCCTCCTCCGCCGCCTGCAGTCCCTGGAAGCCAAGCCCTGAACGGGGAGATTGAATGCCTGATGTCCCAGGGCTACTCCATCCAGGACATCCAGAAAGCCCTGATGATCGCCCAGAACAATCTGGAGACGGCCAAGAACATCCTGCGAGAGTTTGTCTCCATCCCCTCCACGGCACACATCGCCACATAGTCGCTCCAGGTCCGC
>NC_045745.1:11274183-11275679 GCF_008692095.1 Etheostoma spectabile | reverse complement strand
GTCTCGTCTCTGTCTCCGACCTGTGCCATTATCATGGGTAGCATTTACCAAGCACCTTTCCTGCAGGGCCACAAGTTCCTGCCAAAAAAGGCTTTACTCTGAGGAGTAATGCTGCGTTCACGTCATATCACAAGTTGCAGACGAGCGTTGTAGTTTGAAGCGCTCCCATCCAAAGTCATTTGCAACAAACGGTGAAGCAACAGGTATTACTGTGGCGTTTTAGTGTGGATGTATATTATTTAGATTCTCTTGGACTACTGTTAAACCAATGCAGTGTGTTTTGACATTGAAGCCTCAAAATCTCGTTTCCTCGTAATCGGAGATTGAGTTTTTTTGTGGGCTCCCCTATTAAACGTCAGTATCCGTTGCTCGGTGTAAAGGAGCAGCTCGGTCAGGGCAGACGAGTCTGATAAGATCTGAACGCAGCATCCACGGAGGACGAAAGCCTTTAATGTGAGCTCTCTGTAGCCAAGCTTTGACCCTGTTGTACTACTCTGAGGTCCACACGTTTCAGCCGGAGTACTCTCCCTCATTAAGCTAAGTGTCGAAGCTACAGTGATCAGTAGCGGATTGTTGTTTCTGACTCGGCGTCCCACTGCTGGCAGTTGTTCAGTTTGGTGCTTTTTAACGGGCTTCTTGGCAAATTTGTGGCGTACGAAAATATGTAGCGAGTCAGTTCGGTCGGAAAAATGTAGCGACCAACTGTGTGGTGTGTTTGCTCCTGCTGATGAATGTGAATGTCGAGTGGCAGTATCGCGGGGCTTGGTGTCGTACGCGTGGCGTCACTGTGGCTCGCTCTCTCGTGTTTTATTTCCAGTGGTATTTGAAGTTGAACATACGAGTCCATATTTCCTCTCAGCCCCCGGTTCAATTCTGGTTCTATAATGAAATAACAAGTTTTAATGTTTAAGTACTCTCATAACTTGTTGTGCTGTGTTGTAGTGCTAACAATGGCTGGATCTGGCTGAAGTTTATTTTGTCATTTTAATTCCACGATGGTCTGCCCCCATCCCAGGTGGTCTGACACTGAAGGCTGGTTCATCTACTCTAAAGCTTCTGCATACTCTTCTTGTTTCTTACTAATACACAAAAGGACTTTAACATGTGCTGTTTGACCTCCTCTCACATGTTAGTGGGATTTGGCTCGGCATCACATTTGTGCCCAAAACAGCAGAGGAATCCGATCGGAGGGATTTACACTGAGCTCTACAGCAAAAAAGCAGACGGTGGTCACGTGGACTCAGGTACTCAGCAACACTCCAGGGTTGAATGTAACGAACGAACAGATGTTAAAGGACCCACGATCTGATGCTGGCAGTGTTGTGGACGGCCATTGATGACATTACAGAACATTACAATGATTGGATTTTCTTGATTGATACCGTACCTGCATTTGATTTACATACAACCAGTATTTAAAAATCCGCTTTGCGATGCCTTCCCCATTCACTTTGTCCCCATTTCAAACTCTGTAGATGTCAGTTACATTAATCCCC
>NC_045745.1:11265661-11274173 GCF_008692095.1 Etheostoma spectabile | reverse complement strand
TCGTGCTGCTTCGTGTGCAACTCAGAAATTTCCGTCACGTCATAGAATTAGTTGCAGGATCAATGTTAACGGTACTAATGAGCCTTCTTGGCAAATGAAATGTTAGCGCTGAAATTATTAAGAGGTTAATTGATCGACAGAAAATTTGATCTGCAACAATTTTGATAATCGTTTGTTTCATTTGAGCAAACAAATCTAAGTTCCAGCTTCTAAAATGTGTGGATTTGCCATTTCCTTTGTCTTAATGTGAAAATGAATCGATGCTTTGCGGCTTTCAGTGTTGATCCAGTGAAACTAGGGGTTTGAAGACACCCACTTGGGCTTTAAAAAAAGCATTTTTTCACACAATCTTCTGACGTTTCACAGACTGAAAGAGGAAATCGAGAAAAGTATGATCCGATCAGTTAATGGTGGTAATTGAACATGGTAAACATGCTTGTCAAACAGCATCACCCATGACTCATTTCATGAACAGAACGACTCAATTGTCAGTTTTAGCCGTTTGTCCGGCGTCGGGGCTCAGGCCGAGTCTCAAGGCCTCGATTTTAAAGTCCTCAATTTCCCTTCACCCGCATCCAACAAAAATCTCCAAATCAACACCTACAATTGAAACGGAGTAAACTTGAAATAGTCCCAGAGTTGTGAATTTCACTCAGGTTTTTAGATTTCTCTCCAGTGGATCGGTAATGAGCAGCCGTCGCTGTCAGAAACAAGGCAGGACTGAGCATCTCATCTCCACTTTCACACATAAAACAGGAAATACTGTATGTCTGAAGCGTTCCGTTTACCTCTAAGTGCAAGCTCCTCCTTTTATCCTTTTCAAAATCTATCGTCACTTTGGATTTCTGCAGTAACATGTTCATGTGCCTTCTGTCAACCCCAACCTGCACACGCCCGCAGACTAACCAAAACGGTTCCTCCACATTTACTGTTGAAATTAAATCTACAGTTTGTTTTTAATTGGAGCCTTTTTTTCAAGAGACTGTTTGTCTCAGGTATTCACTTTCAATAACATATCAAGAGTTTAGAGTTGGGTCATATGATACGCAGGCAGTGTCACACGAGGTAAAACGGATAATAAGAGCCACGTCGATACCAAAATCGATAGCTGAGATGAATGAAAACTATTTTTGATACTACCGATACAAAGTCTTGTTTTGAGCATCGATACTCACGGATCAGTACATATTGTCGGTAATTAAAATATAACCTGCGGCGCTTAATAATGCAATTACCTCATAAATCATTACATGTCTCTCTCCTACATGATACAGTACCAAAACCAAATGGTCGTGTATCGCCCAACCCGAGTTGATACTGGTATATTTATCAGGCTGCAGATTTTAATTTGACATATTTTCCTTCTTTAAATAAGTTTGACACGTCATGTCTGTAGAGGACGTTCGAGGCCGCCTCCATGCTCTTGGAAACAGAAGTATGCTTAATGTGAAGGAAAGTAGTGTGAGGAAAAGCAGTAAAATGAGCAAAAACTCAGATGTGTACTTTGATTGTGTCCCTGCTGATAAGACGGAGTTTAGGGAATCTGAGGTTTCTGTATCGCTGTAACTCCACAGAAATCTCGCCGCTTTAAATTTGTCCCAAACCCAACGCATCTTAAAGCAGCACGCTGGCCCTCAGCGCGCGTTAATTTACAGAGAATGTGTGGTCAGTCCCACGGGCACTAACTCTTGACCATGAAAGTGCCGCTGTGTGAGGATACATTTGAGGCCGACAGTCGTACTCATGTTGAATCACTGCCAGAGGCTCCTCTCTCTCTCTCACACACACACACACACACACACACACACACACTCAGCTGGTGTGTTGGGTTAGAGCCACTGGGTAATGGTGTGTTCATGATAACTAGCCTTTTGCCTACTAAAAACTTGTCTTCATTGCTTTATTGCCTGTGTAAATATTTTATTTATTGCCTTTTTAATATCCTCAGCATTTGTTGTGTTGCCATGTTTTCATGCCCAAGCCATTAAGATTTTTAATTAAACAGTATTTTCTTTAACATCTGATTTGTGTGGTTTGTCCGTAGAACAAAGGTTTGTACTAATTCTTGGGGAGAGTGTCTACACACAGAAGACACTGAGGAGTAAACGGTTTTCTACTTTTCTCAGAATAAAATAATTGTTTGCTAAAGTGTCAAATCTAAATTAAAAGTGAATACATAGTTTTACACCCATGTCTTGGACTTTGTTTTTAACTTGGTGTAAATGTTTATCAGGTGGATTTTATTATCTAATCTGTAGTAGGCCTAGTGAAATTAGATGGATTATAAAATGACTAACATTTTCCTTAATTAGATTTTCTTTAACTTTAAATGTAAATTTAAATTCAACTAGAGAAAATAAGAACTGCATAGATACAAATGAGACGAAAATGAAATGTGGTGCACTACCACAACCTACTGAGAAACCTAAACTTCAGCATATCCGTAGACTATATTCAACATATTCCAGGGAGTAACTCCGGGAAAAGGAACTGGACGACAAAACGAGGGAATCAAGAAACTGAATGCAGCACAAGAATGGTTTCCTCTCGATCATCTCTGGAAGCCAAAATCGTATTTGGAAGTCAGATTTGACGTATTGCCCAGCTCTGATCAGCAGCGCCGTTTGCTCGTATCGAGGCCGTCTGAAACGCAGAAGAAGCAGGTCGACAATGCCTTGCATGTTGGTGTGTGTGTGAGGCCAAGACTGTGAAGCACTTATAAATAATATATTTTTTTTAACTATCTCAGAGATAAACGTGTGCTTTTCACTAGGTGAGTAGAGACTAGCTGATTTGTGTTGCAGTGGGAAGCTCTGGGGGTGTCTGAATTTGTTGCAGATGTGAGCTGTTTTCTGTCCTTCCTCCCGTCAGACTCCAGCTGGAAATCGGAGCTACTGTTGGAGTCATTTCCAGCTCGTGCTGACAGCGGTTTGGAGGCAGCGCTGCTTCCTGTCTCCTCACGGAGGGACTGTGCAGCGCTCACCCCGCTGCTGTTCTGGTTCACATTAACCCTCGGGGCGAAAATAACACTAAAACGTACTAATTCATACTGCTGCAAAAATAATGATACAGATACAGTCTCTCTTAAAATGGAACATTTTTATTTGGCATTATTTTCTTTAAAAAAAATATTTAAAAAATAAAGAAAAAACACAAGCATCAAAGAATCACATGTACAGTACTTAATTTACACACACGTTTAGTTTCAAACTTGTTTTCCCACTGGCGCAAATTCCAGAAGAATAAAACACAAAATGTCGTATTTAAAAAGGAAATTAAATCAGAAATGGTTGGCGGCAGACGGTTGGTGTTATGGCTTTGGGCAGCTTCTCTAAACCATCCTTCCTGCCTGAGAACGTCCTGTACCTGGATATATCTACAACATCTCAACTCAGTGGGAAACAACTGAACAGATCACTACTTTGTTAATGTTGCAAGTCATCTGGGCAAAATGTTTTTTTCACAATAACCTACACAGTGAGCAATCAGCCCATCTTATATTCACAACAGGGGCCGTGAAGGAGCATCCCAGCGTCGCTGCATGTTTCAGCTGATTTACTATGAATGTGCCGACGTGTAGATAAGCTTTAGTTTGTGCCGCTCATCTATTATTACATTCAAATATCTTTTATTCTTCTGAATAAATCCCTGACAATCTTTGAAAAAACACTCGTCTGTTCTGAAGGCATCTCAAGAACTTTTAAAAGACCATGAAACTTTGCCTTGGTAATTTTGTACAATGTAACAAATAAAATATAGATGGTAAATGGAAAATAATCGTACTTTCGATGTTTAATTTTTAGTTAGTGCTGTTTCTGATGGTCCCATGTGGTTTGTTTTCACCGTAAGTTGTTCTTGTCTAGCTTATGTTGTTGAGTTATTTTCAAATTGTTTTTTTATTTGATTTTAAATGGTTGCTTTTGTGTGGACAGCAGAAAGAGTAGCGGCCTCTTTGTGGAAGTTAATGGGGACAGTTTTGGATTAATCAGTCTTTTCATGCACAATAAAAAAGCAATGTGATATCCACCGGCAGTTTTAGGAAGCACAGTTGCATCTTAGAATATGGTTTGATAGAGATGTTAGAAGAGACTTTCTGGAAACACCTTCAAAGATTGTCAGGAATTTATTTTTTCCCCTGTAAGCTCTTCCCCTCAACGTTGAGCTCTGGGACTTGAATGTCGTAGTAATACACGACAAACTGGGAAGAGCTGCAGATAGACATTATGGACATTAGATGTAATTCTCCCTTTCACTGACACGATTTTACATTCCCTTTAGGAATTTAAAACAAAAACAACAAAAAACATCTTGAAAGTTATGTAACGCAGAGCAGACTACCATGGATGGGGAAAGATCGTAACTTTGAACAGGAGACTGTTCCCTGTGATGTAGGGCTGCACGATTAATCGCAATTTTTATGAAATCGCAACATGGACTAATGTAATTTGTTAAAGACAAAATACGTAAAATTCTAAAATAAAATATTGTGGTGCTGCAGAGACGTCCCGGCCTCCGAATCGTATCTTACAGACTCAAGAAAAAAAGTCTTCGTTTGGTACAGATTCTCGAAAAAAAAAAAAGAGAATAATCATCATTCCCTCTTATATCGTGAATTATAGCAAAATATCAGTCAGGAAAAAATGCAATTAGATATTTTCCTCATATGGTGCAGCCCTACTGTGATAGAGTATCTACATGAAACTAGATTTAAGTGTCTGCCAGTTGATTCTCAAACTGTGCAGAAACAAACTGAAACGTCTGGCTGCCTAGAAGGGAAGAGCGGTCTGCGGTGAACGTGTCAAACATGCACCAACACTGGAACCCTTCTTCAGGCCCAACGAGCTCTCAGCGGAAACAAAGAAAACACACAGAGCAAACCAAAGAAAAAACTAATTCAGTGTATGATGCATTCTCAAAAACAGGCACAGCACATCACTAACCTTTGACCCTTCGGCCTCCAGTAACACCAGTAACAGTCCAAGGCCACCACTAGCAGATCTGTACACTACCACGTATTTACAAACAGAACAGGGGCTTGACAGCAGTTTGCAGAACACGGCTGCCAGTGTGTCTGACGGACAGGTTTTACACATCGTGTTGTGAACAAGACGTCCCGTCTCAGGGACACGCCTCAATAGTCGTCAGTTTTTGGTTAAATTACAGATATTGGTGTCAATCAAAACAAATCAAAGTGTCACACGGACGAGCCTTCTCTCTGTGACGGAACAGTGAAGCGCTTGGTCTCTGACGTCATGTCCCAAAACTCGCCTGGACTCCATGAACACGGATCAACATGCACATGACCCAGACGCTAGCGCCAGTTGAAAATCGGAGTGCCAAAATATCTTAAATAACAAAATATATATAATATATACACTTTCATAAAAAAAAAAATTAAAAAAAAGTTGATGATGCAACACAAGACACCATCGTACACACGCGGACCAGTTTAAGGGAATGGTACAAAACAAATGGAGGAACTGAATGTCAGGGAGGCAAACATTCATTCAAAGGAAAATACACATGAGTATTTACATACCTGTTTGTGTGTGTGTGTGTGTGTGTGTGTGTGTGTGTGTGTGTGTGTGTGTGTGTGTGTGTGTGTGTGTGTGTGTGTGTGTGTGTGTGTGTGTGTGTGTGTAATGGAAGTATGTGGCGATGTGTTCCTGTGTAAATCTACTAAATACTGCTGAGAACAAAGCATGATGGGGGAATGTCGGGACTGTGAGGTGGGGGTTACCCTGCAGGTCTCAGATCACACTGACTGACTGACTGCTGGCTTCATGTGTCCTCCTCGTTGCTGAAGCGTCAGGGACTTCACTGGAGGGACAGAGGATTACGTCAGTGTTACACCTACACACACACAGCCTAGTAATCACTACACATGACACACAAGTTGTGATCTGCAAACAAAAAGGGAAATTCCTGTTTATTAAAAGGTCAAATATATCCGCCTACCACCATCTCTAAAGCTGGCTAACCTGTGGAGCGGCTGATTTTGTGACCTTTGGACACAGCCAGGCTAGCTGTTCCCCTACGTTTCCAGTATTTATGCTAAGCTAAGTTAGCTGGCAGCGGCTTTATAGTTAGCGTACATGCTACATGAGGTGGTGGCGATCTCCTAATCTACCTCTCAGACAGAAAGCGAGTACGTACATTCACTGAGATGACACGTTCATCCAAAGCGACTTCCGTTCAAGAAGTGCATTCAGCCATGAAGAGACCACCCAGAAATATGGCAACAATCACGCCACTATAAGGGTTCTTCCCAAAATGTTGAAATATTTCAATAAAGCACTATGTGAACAATTTCAAAGTCTTGACGTTGGCATCCCCCCGTGCTAGAATTAATATCAAAATATCTTTATTTATGTTGTACTTATCAAAGCAAAAACACAGAACAACAGATTTACAATAAAACTTAACAATAAAAGAATAAAAATACTAAAATTAGAGAAAGAAAATTAAAAATGGCAGAATCTATAAACAGATAAAAACTACAACCAGATTAAATGAGGGAAGGCTGGCTGATAAAAGTAGGTTTTAAACTTAGCTTTACAAAAAGCCACTGACTCAGCCTGCCGTATCTTCTCGGCCGAGGTGTTCCAGAGCCGGGGCTCTTATTTCAAAAGCTCTGTCCCCTTAAAGTCTTCAGCAGAGAGTCTGGGACAGATAAAAGGCCCCTGCCAGAGGACATTAAAGTGCGAGCAGGGTTGTACCGGGACAAAAGGTCTGCGATATACTGAGGACCGAGACAGTTTAGTGCCTCTGTCAGTAATCACAAAGGACCAGAAACTCAATCGCCACTACACCTCAAAATAAAAATAATAAACATCAAAATAATGATGACAGATAAAATCTTTATATCTGATAACTAGCTACTTATAACCATTTAACCATATGAGAAAGCCAGGCAAACTGCATTAAAGCACTGGCGATAGTACTGAGAAACATGGGAGTGTCCCTTTAAATCGCCACCACTTTGATCGGTCTGTTCCATGTCCAGACATCCTCACATCATCAGAATTTGTTTTCTGCATGCTGACATCTGGTGTATTAACAACCATTAAATAATTGATGCAAAACTCCCTGTTCTTACCCCACATGAACATCACATATCCACATTTAAAAGCAGCTTCTGTGAACAGGATGTCTAACTCTGCATTTCCTGACTTGCATCTGCGATGAATTGTCTTTTTCTTTCTCCACAAGCTTTTCTCTAGCGTCTCCCTCAGGACAAACTTCACACTGGAGCTCCACAACTAGTACAGCTTAAGCAGAGCAAACTTTGGGTTTTGTAGTCCTTTTTTTACATTGTAAGACAATGACATCTCATTCATCGAGCCACAATAGTTACCTGGTCACTAGGGCCCTTCTTGTCCCCGTTGACAGCCTTCAGGAGGACAGCTTCCTCATTCTTTGTGTTGGTCTTCATCTCCACGACGATGTCATCTTTGGTGGTCTTCTCTTTGGTGCTGCTGACAGGAAGGAAGGTTGAGCTTATGTGGAATTTGACAGAAACACATGTAACTGCAGAGGGGTTCATCACATATCCTTCTTTCCTGACATTGGTTAAGATTGTGTTACTGTCCCAGGTTTAAGAGTTTCTTAAAGGCGCTCTATGTGATGTTGGGTGACGGCATTTCTTGTTGACATTTAAAGTATTTTCAAACAAAACGAGGCAAGTGGGGCAACCTCTAGCTCGACCAGTAAGAGCGTGCGCCCCATGTAGCGGCCCAGGTTGGAATCCGACCTGCGGCCCTTTGCTAAGTGTCATCCCCTCTTTCTCTTCCCCTTTCCTGTCTATCCACTGTCGCTATCGAATAAAGGGAAAAGCCCAAAATTTAAAATTAAAAAAAAAATGCATGACAGAGCACCTTTAAGTCAGTTTGTTATGTCCTATTATTTTAAAAGGCGCCCTGCCACACAAAACCGTTTTTACTTAACGTTTTCTTTTTTTAAATAGGGCCCAGACACTCATTCCATTATAGTTGGATAACCGGGGCCCTTTACTAGGCAACATTACTCTGGGGTAAATAGTGTGTCTGGGTCCATTTTCAGCAGTGGATTAATACACAGTTGGTGTTCTAGTGTTTATAGCAGCGAGATGGTATATGTGTTATTGAATAATGTAATAATATATATCACATACACACAGATCACATATAATACTTGTTAGGATCACATTTTGTTGGCTTTGGTCTTTGAATTGGATTTGTTGACAATATAAAAGATTCATATCACCACACTTATCCTTTAAGAAAAGGTTGTGTTGTTCTGTAGACATCATGGGCAGATATAGAAGTGAAGGTACTCACATCTCCTGTTTCCCAGAGCGTCCACAGGGGATCTTCCCCTTCTTATGCAGGAAGTAGAGAACGCTGCCGAGGACGGCGAGCAGCAGCAGACACAGTATGATCACCACGATGATCACCCCGCTGCCCTCAGCTACACACACACACACGCAGAGACAGAGAGACAGAGAGAGAGAGAGAGAGAGAGAGAGAGAGAG
>NC_045745.1:11250003-11265651 GCF_008692095.1 Etheostoma spectabile | reverse complement strand
AGACAGACAGACAGACAGACAGACAGAGAGCAAGAGAGAGAGACACCGCTCACATGTTAGAGTCAGTCCATCTGCCAATAGGACTTATTTGCTGCTTTGACAGCAGTGGTGTTTAAAGAAATGGGCAGCAACAAAAGAAGTTAATTTTAACAATGAGGGTTTCTGTATCAGCCTTCACACAAACCAAATCACTTTTGCCTGAGCATACCGCTTCTGGGCCAACTTATGAGGAGAAACATTCTGGATATTTCAAAGGGGCACTTATTTATTATATAGATAAAGGTCAGTTGACTAAACTTGTGGATAACTTCTCTGATAACAGTTGCAACAGTTGTGGAAGTAATCTCTGGTGGAGCTTTGGCAGGTCTGGGAAAATGACCTAAGTCCAAAGGAAACAGAAACGCCTGTTTAGAGCTGGGTGGGTGAAGCTTCAAAGACTTGGGATGTTTAGGAGCATTTAGCAGGCATGACAGGTCCAACAAAAAAAAGCTACAGGTTCCATTATAGGAAGTGTTGGAGCTTATTAGAAACTAAAAGGCAGCCTCTGTTTTTTTTAAATCTGTCCCTGGCAAGTCCCCCGACTTCTACCTCCAATTTACATTATTTTAACTATTTGGTATTTTAAGAGGCTTATTTAAAAACATCCATTTTCTCATGCATAAGAAATAATTAGCTGTGCGTGAAATTATGTCGATACTATTTCTGTCATTAAAGTAGCAGGACTGCAGAAAAATGTCATTTATTTTGAGCAGCATCTGTGACCCATTCTTTATTAACTGACTTTATTTAGATTATATTTTTATCCATCCAGAATGAAAAGAGCCTTTCTTCCTCTTATTCTTTTAAAAAAAAGAAGCTCCAACTTTAACTTTAGTCTGCTTGTTCAGCATTTTTATCCAACCCACTAAATATGAATTCTAATTTCTAACATCACTAAAATATAAACTATTCCCATACTAACGTTGTAGTTTATGTGGTTCATACCTTCTGATATGTCTATTTTATTATAGCTTATATAGTCAAAGTAATATTTGTGCAGTGTTGTATCCTACAAAATATTTAGCCAACTCCTGTTTTTTGCCAGTTTACTGACTGTTTCTTAACATAAAAGTGTGTCAGTGATGATTACGACACTTTGCTTTATTTTCACAGTAGTGTTATCTCAGACCTAACATTATCATTGTCAGCTTTAAGCCTAAATATCCCAATCAGCCTTTTGAATATGCTGAATTCACAAAATCTGAGAAACAGTAAGAAGCCATCATTCATTTTATGGTTCATTGTCATTTAACAGTGATGTAATTCCTTCTTAAAGTAGATCTTCCACTGCTTGTTAAGTGTGTGTAGGAAGCTTCTGCTACGAGGGACTGTGCAAGCAGTCCCTAATAACCTCAGTAAAGAATTAGGGGAACGACTTAATATTTATTTCCTGGGAGCAAAACAGCACTCTACTCGAGACATATTTGACAGTGTTGTTTTTAATGGTTGTGGGTGAAATGATCTTTATTTGCCCATTGTATTCCCTACAGGATAGTGAAGGTTTTAATGGCATGAAATGACTGCCCAGATAAAGACAGAGAATTGCCCCATAATAATGCCCCTCTCCATACCTCACTGCAATTTCGCCTGGTATGTAAAAAGCCATTATAAAACACTACACCGTTTGGAAAAGTTAGACACATAACTTATTTTTGTTTTAACAAAAATCTGGGATATACAAATAATGTTTTACCGCTGCAGAGCGTTTGGTCTAAGGATCATGTATCAAGTGTTGGCCTGGTTGAATTTTCTGCTGTTAGGATTTTTCTCTCTGTATTAAACAGAATATTTAATATGCCCACAGGCAATCCCAAAGATCTCCCAGCAAACTAAAGACAGTCCTGGTATTGAGTCCCTGTATGAAAATCATAAATAATGTATACAGTCCTCCTACTCTTTCATTGTCACGGACAGAACTCAAGTCTGAAGAAGAAAAAGAGCAAAAGGGGAAGCTGCGTCTTAAACAAGAAGAGAATGGAGAGCAACAATCTTACCAGGAGAGAAGGGAGCAGCTGAAGTCACTCTGGGAACTGTGAACAAGTAAAACAACGTTTACAGAGGGCCCCCCCAAACACACACACACACACACACACACACACACACACACACACACACACACACACACCCACACACACACAAAATTTGATTACAGCAGCTTCAGTAATTAACAACAATCCCATATTTGTCTGGAGGTGTCAAGGGAACAGAGCTGACTGTATGTGTAACAGGTTTTTTAACAATGCCTTATGTAAATGTTTCTTAGGGCTTCATTCAGATTCACCACAGTGCTGGTGGGTGAGAGGGGGATGTGGGGGGGGGTGAACTAAAAAGTGACAATCTTCTCCCTCACAGGCTGCATCACTGATGGATTTTTACAGCTGGAGTCTTAATAAATGGCCCTGATGACCACAATGGACGTTCGTTTCTGCTACATAGTTTATAAAATCTGACGGTTTACTACCAAATAATGATAAGACATTAACATAAGAGGATTTTTTCAAAACAAGCACTGCTAGATTAGATGCATTAGATGCAAATGTTTCACATTTAAGATGCTTTCAAAGCCTTAATCTGGTTCCCTCTCCATCCTATCACTCCTCAGCACTCATACAGATGTTCCCGTGCACATGAGGAAGAAGCTCTTACTGGCTCTGATGCTGAAAGCCTTGACCTCAGTGCCCAGGTCATTGGAAGCGTTGCACAGAGCGCTGGTGTCCGAGGTGACTTTGACCGACACCACGCTGTGGATAATGTGCTCGTTTGCCTTGTTCACCACCTCGTGCCAGTTCTGTGGAGACAGACACAGACACCCCATCAGTGAGCATTAACTATTCAACAACTACACAAAGCATACTCCCAAAATACTGCTGATCCTCACAACTAGCAAAACTACAAAGGCTATAATCTCAGATGTCATAGGTGAGAGTAAACAAGCTGCCATCACTGCGGCGACACCTCCCTAGTCAACCTGCAACACCACACAGTGTGTAAAGGATTTTCTACATTTCCTGGCTGATATTCCACTTTCATTGTTTTACATCTTTCAAATTGAAGTATTTTATGTTAAAGATCCTAGGTCATGTTTTATATCTTTTGTTTGGATTTTATTTACTTTTATTATTTGTTTCTTTATGGTAAAGAACTTTGAAACATTGTTTTGAAAGGTGCTATATAATGAGTTTTTTTTTCTAAGAATAACCATTTTTAATAATAACCCTCAGGAGTCCAGGTTCATTTTGGTTATTTTTGTAGGTATCACTTTTTTCAGCACAATCTCAGCTACAAATGTGGCCTTTGGCGGGTTTCATGCTTCTTGAGTTCAGAGTGCCCGTGCAAACCGTCCTCTGGTCATTCAAACTGAGTTGTTAGACAAAATGTTTTAGAGGCGTGATTTACTTCATAGGTTGTGTATCTGTGTTATTACATTATCTGGATCAAATAACAGTAATATAACCAAAAGAAGTATCCTGGAATTCATGATGTGTTTAAAAAATTAATAAATAACAACAATTTGACTGAAAGAGACAATTATAGTGTTAATCACAATTATTTCTGAGACAATTTATTGTACAGTAAAATTTGAAATTGTTACAGCTCTAGCTGTACATCAAAATGATGAATTGCACCAACAGTAATCACCACCTATCTTATGTGAATATAAGTCAGTGCTGTGACCATGAAAGGGTACCTGGCTGCCGATGATGGTCCAGGAGAGGCTGGGCAGCGGATGGCCCTGAACCTCACAGCTCAGGTTCACCATCCTGCCTGTTGCCTCCTCCAGCTGCACCTCCTGCTCTACTCCCACCAGCTGGGGACCACCTAAACACACACACACACACACACACACACACACACACACACACACACACACACACACACACACACACAAACACACACGTTATTTAGTGAAATAGTCTATTTTAGTTCTTGTCTTGATACATTCACAATTCATGTCCACATAGCTAATATTTGAGTACGGTACCACATCAGAGTCATACTTGCACTCAAATCTTTTTTCTTTTTTTTAAAGTCTTATATTTTTCTTTCCCCCAAATTGTCTTTTCCTCAAAAAAGGTTATGTGTACCCGTTATTTGGTTGTGTGTGTTTGAAGCACGTTTGCTGAATGCTACGCATGTAATGTCAAGTTAAAGTTGTTTTCTCAATTTGCTTGTGTTTTGTTTATTTGCATGTGTTTTCTTAAGTTGCAGGGCGTGTGCCCTTGTCGGCCCCTGTATTCCCTTGGCCCCACAAGTAAAGCGAAGTTGGTGGAGGGGTGTAGGGGATGACGAACCTTGGACAATGATGTGGACGGAGCCGCTGGTGTGCAGGGTCGGCAGGGAGGGAACGGTCACCTCACAAATGTACTCTCCTGTTGTTTCATAGGTGGCGTCCCTCAGATGCAATGTGTTCCCCTTACCCACCTGCTTCCCATCCTACACACCACACACACACACACACACACACACACACACACACACACACACACACGTTGGTTATCGATAATGGTCAGTATGTCAGTTAGTGGTGTGGCTTAATGTCGGGAGTTGCGGCATAATATCTCAAAGAATGTTGGATGGATTTCCAGGACATTTTGCACAGACATTCATATTCACCAGAGGATGAATTGTTAGAACTTTGGTGATATCCTGAATTTTCATCAAATCAAAAATTGAAAGGGGCCAATTCTTTGGTTGATGTCCAAATGTGTACAAAACTAACACCATTCCCATCAGCCTCAGCTGTATATTGTGTTTACTGCTAATTAGTAAATTATAGCATGCAAATATCTTTCACCAAGATTATAAACATTACAAGAGATGAACATCAGTGCGTTAGTGTTTTCATTGTGAGCATGCTAACGTCAGCATTTAGCTCAAAGAATCACTGTGTCTAGGACTACCTCACAGAAGTGTCTTAAAATTAATTTAGTAAAGTCTGCAGCTGGTGGCACTGCCACTGTTCCATTTTAAATCTAATCTAGGCCCTACACGTATATGGTTATTTTGAAAAACTAAGACATTTCCCTTTGTTTCTGCCCTTGGTTTACAAGCAAATGGAGAATTCGCCTCAGAAAACAAGTCTTTCTAAAGACTCCGGCCCGAGTGGAGATTTTGCTCTTGGCGGCATTGACGGCATATACACGGGTACTTGTAAACACTTTTCTAAAAACTGACAGCTGTGCAACTTGTTATTTTTGAAACGGGAGAGGTTGAAATGTCCGTTTATGAAAATAGCCTGCCATGTGTAAATATAGTCCTAGTCTACTCTGTACGTACCTTGTACCAGACAGTGGATGTTTTCAGGGAGGACAGAGCGTTGCAGGTCGCAGTCAGATCTTCTCCTTTCAGCATGACCTCAGAGTCTTTAGGGACCACCACAGCTGGGTCCAAGTCTGAAAACAAACAAAATAAGGAAACACATAAATAAAGGTTAAAGTTACTTTCTTTCTTACTTTTTGAGATTGAGATAAGGTGACCAAAATATCAATCCTGTGTCTATGATTTAAAATACAGAGCTGGGGTCAGGGTGTGGTAAGCATAGCTTAGCATACAAACTGGAGGCATGGGGAAACTGCTAGCCTGGCTCTGCCCAAAGGGGAAAACTTTGCCTACCGACCAACATGTTACAGTACATCTCGTTTGTTGTTTCTGTCTCTGGGTTGTTTCAAATACATATATATTGTTATACGCGTGTGTGTGTGTGTGTATCATCGTTCCTCACAGTTCACAGTGAGCTGCATTTCTCCTTTGACCTCAGAGTCCAGAGGACGACACTGGTAGATGCCGCTGTCTTTCCGTGTTACTGGGGACAGCATCAACACATTGCCGTGGTTGCTCTCCAAGTCCACATCCAGCTCCTGCAACAAATACTCTCATTTGTAATCTAAATTCATCATGTGAATATAACAGCGTGAACTAAGGTAAGGGCTATGTATCTTGTATCAGAGGTGCTCTTAGGGGGAAGACATGCGGCCCTTCCAAGAGAAATTGAAATTAGCATCTCATTTGTTACAGTTTAGCCCTATGGGGGGGGGGGTGAGTGATTTAACTATCTGAAAATCCTGCTTTGGTTGACAGTTCAAAATTTGTCCAAACATATAGGAATTCATCACTTTTAACTTTTGCTAATAACAAGCTGACAACATTGTATAACTTATTTCTTAAGGTTGATCACAGACTTTGTAACATTTTAAATCCTAAATGTTTCACTTAATATCCAAAACCAGTTACTTGAAATTTTAAATAAAAGAACACAAAATGTCTGTTATATTGTTCATTGCGTTGAAGAACTGTGATTGTGAATAACTATGGTGAGATGATTTTAGAGATCTTATGGACATAAACAACCTACAGTTAAATAAACCTTTTCTTTGATTTTTAAGTTGATGGGTGGGTCCAATTCCAGACTTAGGGCCCAGCCTAAAACAGCATTGGGGCTCATTTCAGACCAACAGAGTTGCCATGCACTTTAGACTATGCACTATAGATCTAGCTGAGTCATTGTGTCTCTAGACCTCTCCTTTACTCACTCATTTTTGTGAGTGAGTAAAATATTGTAACAGAATGGTGGCCAAAAGTATTAAAATAAGATTGTCAAAAAAAATAACAAAATTGTTTGCTCTTTTTTCTACAATCTTATTTTGTTACATTATTTTACTCACTTTGTCTTTCACAGCAGAAATGATGCTTTTTACCTTCTAAGCCATGATTACAACAACCGCTAACCAAATGCCAGTGACTGTCAAGTTAGGAAAAGTTAAAAACGGCAGTCAGCTGAGTTTTTGTGTTGTCCACACATACAATGGATGAGTCTCTAACATGGGAATGAGTTCTATCCATTTGCCCTGTCAGCATGGCCTCCGGTCTCAGACCCCAGCTTGGATCTGCAGGGTCAGAGCTCACAGAGCCCTCACAGACCTTGCACACTCATGTCTACATGGGGGCCCTGTGAGCTCTACATATCAAAAACATTCCCTGCATGTCTCTTGCATGTCTTGCATGGACTTTTAGGGTGAGAAAATGCCTCCTATTCTTACTTGTTCTCGGTTGAAAATGAAGACTGGCGGGGGGTTGCCATCACCCTGGCAACGCAGCTCCACAGTATCCCCCTCTTTAACCAAGCCCTGGGGCGACTCCTTCCACAGCTCCACCATGGTGGTGGGGTCTGGACACACACACACACACACACACACACACAAAATTAGGCAGGCTTATTCAGCGAGCTGTTAAAGTCACTTACAAGGCCATTTCCATAAAGCTGACAGCACAGACTGTTTGGCTTTGCCTGCCACAACATCAATAATAAACCGTTTCAAATTGTTTAGACAAGCAATGTGTCTGTGAAAATGCATTACTTGTAATTACAATATTTAAAAGGGTTATTAGGGTTATCCAGCAATTTAATATCAAGACAGATTAAAAAGAATGGTAAAAAAAAAAGAAATCTAACTCTCAAACGCACAAAGTCCCTGGACAAACTTTCTACATCTTTATCCAGGTTAAGTACTTCTCATAACATTTAAACTGAACACCATGTGTAAAACTGGTAGAATGCCCCTTTAAGAGAGTAGCTGTTGTAAGCCTGACCCATTACTGAGAAAGCGAGTGCACAAAAAAGAAATCAACAAAGCTATTTTCGCTCAACTATTGCGTCTGTTCATATCAAACGTCTGAGATGCTTTCATTTTTTGGATGATAGAAAACTTTTTCTGAGACCAGAGAGAGCCTAGGGAGGTGAGTACTGTACACAATTTATATTGTTTTGGGGTAAACTATTCCTTTAACCAAAAGAAAGCTAAATTAATTCATAATCCAAAACCTCAGTGGTGGCTGTTACTGTGAGTGGTCCACTTGGCCTCATGGCAAAGGAAACACTAAACTAGAGCTACAAAGATTAGTTGATTAGTTGTCAACTATTAAATTATTCGCCAACTATTTTGATCAATTGATCGAACACTTGAGCTTATGTGAATATTTTCTATATATTATATTAATATATAGAATATTTTTTTCTCTTCTCTGTGACAGTAAACTGAATATCTGACAGTTGTGGACAAAACAAGACAATGGAGGACGTCATCTTGAGCTGTGGGAAACACTGATCGACATATTTCACCATATTTCAACTGTTAGAGCCTACCCTAAACTGAACAAGTTGAGTTGGATATCCCAAAGACGGAAGGTAACGCAGCAATGATTTTAACTTTACATTGTGGGACGATTATTGGCAACAACTGATATGATTAAAAAAAGTAATTTATGAAATGGCAGAAGTATAAAAAGGGTCAACATTAACTCACAGTGAACAGTGATGTTGATGCTGTTGGACTCTACTGTCCTGATGGCTCCCGGGACAAAGAAGCTGACCTCACAGGAGAAATGGGCATCCTTGTCCTCCTTAACCACCTTGTAGTTCAGTGTGCTCTGGACAGAGACCCCGGAGACATTGGACTTCCGGGTCACCAGGATCAAAACGTTTACATCTGGAGTATGGACAAGACAATATTACTATGTAGCAATGGACGACAGCCAATACTGATAGCAGATTAAAAGCATTTTTTACACTTAAGCACCCAAAGATCTTGAATCTTGAATCTTGAAATACGCAATTAGATTTAAGTGTCTTCTCCTGTGCGGTCCCTCGGTGCTGGAACCGGTTACAGAACTTGATTTGGAGACATACCACTCCTTAGAGCAGTTACTCAAATGTCACCTAAGTGTTGAGGGTCCTATTCTTGATCTACTGTGGCTTGCACCTCATTTGTATGTTGCTTTGGACAAAAGTGTCATCTAAATGAATAACTGTTAATTTAAATTTTTACTAGGGATAATGTAAAGTGAGGGGGGTCCTTGTTGCGATTTAAACCCGGACAGAGTGACACTTATTACACCGCTGCTTACTTAAGAAATCAATAATTTGACGGACCAACTGACATCGACATCCCTAAAGCCAAGCCGCTACTGTGTCTTAAAACATCCCCGTTTTTGTGGACAGGAATATTCCTTGCTGTTGCTTCAGAAATACTTTTAGATTCTACTGTGTGCTAATCTGCGTGCAAAGAAAATATTTCCCTGTTCCAGAGCTTCATGTATATGCTGAGATTTGAAATGAATGGCCTGGAAACATTGGTGTGTTACGTGTCAGACCCTCTGAGACGGACACATTGGCCCATCTACTGTTTGCACTCACATCCTGGGGTATTCATCAGAGGCATGCTGTTCCTGTACCAGGTGATGTTGGGTTTAGGGTAGCCATTGCGAGCCTCACATGATGCCACCTGAATGGAGAGTCACATTGAAAAATCTTTAGTATTATGAGGTTGGTAATTGCAGCAGTCTACAAATACTGTGGACAAAGAGAGTTTAGTAACTACCAGATGTATACTTTACTTGGTAAGATTATTGTATTGGTTGATCTCAGTGTCTACGGTTAAGCGGACCCACCTTAGAAGGCACCTTATTGGTCACAGATATTCCTGTAGTTACACCCTCGATCACTGGAGCCTCTGGAGGAGCTGAATCAGGAAAATAATCACTTCAGTCATTTATAATTAACAGGGCTGTCAAAATTGATGCAATACTGACTTAACACAAATTCCTTTGAACGCCACTTATTTTTTAGACGCACAATTAACAATGTAGCTTGGGAATTCAGGAAGTTATTCATCAGTAATGTTGTGGACAGTGTTGCCAAATTGGCAACTTTCTTGCTACATTTAGCGACTTTTTAGACCCTCTAAGCAACTTAATTTAAATTTGTTACAAATTTAGTGACAGGCCATGAGGGTAAATGCGTAATATATTCACCATACTGTAAATTTCTATTGTATTTCATTCACATGCATGTGGTCCTCAGCTCCTCAGCCAACTGTGTTGACATCTCTCACCCTCTCTCCTCTTAGTGGGCATTTACACAGCCTGCACACAAGGAAGTCGCACAAATGGGCTGTTTCACTGACCCTCCATCTGCCGCACAACCCAGCGGCAAATCGCCGGATAGAAGTGATGTTCAACAATTAAATTCATTATTGTTATAGGTAACTCGCATATAATCTCAATCAATCATTAAATGTCCCTTGATTTCATTTTGACCCATTTTTTTTCTTTTTCTCATTTTAATGCTCTTATCAACATGGAAAAGTGGATTGGCTTGCTTTGTGCAAATGTTTTTTTAATTTAAAACAACATTGGCATATAGCCTACTGTACAACAATCTCCCTTGGAGCAGTCATTCTCACTTGGAGCAAAGAATCTCTCACGCAGTGTAACACTGTCCATCAATAAAAGGGTGAAAAAGACAAAGAGAATTCACATCAGCTGTGTGCTTGGCCATCCAGTGGTATTTCAGACTGGACGTGCTGCGATGATCGCTCAGTTCACCACAACAAAACACACAGATCCCTTTGGTCTTGTCAAAGAAACCATTTGGCAACTTTTAAAAAGTAAACTTTCCATTTAGAATCTTATTGGCGTCCATTTCGGGGTCTCACGCTCGCCATCCACTCAAAACGTAACGTTACTACTCTTTGGCCACCTCACAAACTAAAACAAGTGTGCGGCGTGCCTGTTTTGTTTCCGGTCTAGCTAGATCCGGTGTGATTTTGTACTTTTTCTAACGTTACTAGTTGTTGCAACAGCATGGAAAAAACGACAAAGTTTGCTAGGCCAAAAAGAACGTTAATCTTGCAATAAAAAAAAAAAATGACTCCGTTAAAATGGGTTTGCGTTAACGGTAATAAAGCGTTTAACAGACAGCACTAATATATATTATATACTAAATCGATTGACAGCCCTTCTCATTGAATAAGTCACAAAACAATTTTACAACTTTGACTCTTCTATTGAACAATGTTTTGTCTTCCTTACCAAACACTCGGAGGTGGGTCTTGCCCTCAGCGCTCCCGGCAACCAGCCCGTTAACCTGGCAGAAGAATTCCCTCTCATCGCTGAGCTGGACATCTTGGATGGTGAGCTGAGTTCCCTGCTGGTCTGAAGTCACCTGGATGCGACCGCTGTAGTCCGTGTTGTTGTCCACCATCTGCTGCTTGTCATCACCGTAGAAGATCCGTGTGCGTGGGCTGGCTGGCTGCCGGAAAGCTCTCTGCAAGGTGGGACACACAGTCAGGACAAGCTTTCACTCAACTCTGACATCTTGGATATCTGGGAGTTAAGGGTTAAACCCGAAGAAAGAAATGTTTGCTCATTTACTGTATTTGGTTGCAAAACACTTAAAATGTTTTTTTCTTGACTGCATTTATAAGCATGCATGCTCATGCAAAACCATATGAGATTGACCATTGCAACTAGAGCTGCAAAGATTAGTTGTCAACTATTAAATTATTATAAACTATTTTGATCAATTGATTGAACATTTGCGTTTTTTGATTTCAGCTTCTTCAATGTGAATAATTTTTTGTTTATTTTTTCCTGAATAACTAAATATCTTTGAGTTGTGGACAAAACAAGACATTTGACAACGTCATCTTGAGCTTTGGGAAACACTGATCCACATATTTCACAATTAACTGACATTTTACAGACCAACAACTACTTAACAACAATACAACAACAACATAATTATTAGCTGCAGCCCTATGTGGAATTCAAATGATTGACTTTTAGGAGGCAGCCCTACAACATACATGGTGCGGTTGGCTAGTTCTTGACAGGCAGCGTCAGGTTTTTGCAGAGGGGGTGGGGGGGGGCAATGGTACTCACCACAAACCACTGGATCATGAAAAAGCTGGGCTTGTTGTCGGCATCAGTGAAGTTGTACCGGCAGGGGATCTGAGCCGAGTCACCCAGGTACACCTCAACACCCTCATGCATATTCAGATCCACCTTGGCCCATGCTGAAAAACACAGAAATGCACATAAATCACCATCATGCTTTGTGCAGGCAATGTGCACTGATCCCATATTATCCATGAACCATTTAAAGCCATAAAACAGTATTTAATGCAACATAAAAAATGGCATTTCATTATGATCGTGTGACTCCCTTTAATCTAATTTTGACCCTCAACCCTAATGTAATTCTAAACTGCATTGTGTTTGGCAGATGACTGAACTGTCTTCCAAAGCCAATCTGGAGCCAGTCTTCCATGTTAGCAGAACAAAGAAGAAAAGGCTTCTTGTCCACATGGCATAATTTTCATTTCCCTTCTGCCTGGCTGACTGTAGCCACAAAACCACATCTTGGCCAGAAAACCAGTTCCCTAGGCATCATCGGGGGAATGTAGGCAAGGGAAGGCCAGACAGTTTGACACTGGGCTGTTGACTCAGAGAGCCAAGTGCTTTTTCAGCCATTTTGGACTTGGCTGCTGTTATACAAGGGGCAGCTCACAACAGCGACAAAGAAGAACTAGTCTATTTTCTCAGTTTAATCTGGTTTTGGAGTTGCCGTGCAAGATGGGAAAGGATACTCCCCCTCCTCTCTTTACACGGAGTACGTTTACATGCACACCAACATTTCACGATTACTCCAAATATGACAATATTCCGAACTTGATACAGGTCATGTAAACAGCATATTCCAGATGGATATTCCGAATAAAGCCTTTTTTCGACTATAGCATTCTGATTAAGACGTGGAATATTCTGGTATTATTCAGGTTTCAGAGGCGTTCTTTGGACATGTATACAGCGCATTCAAAATATGCATCTCAATCAGGGTTTTTACCGCAGTTTCCACCGAGTTTAAGACCTCTAGCCTGTTTACAGCTTATGGTCAGCTTGGTGCGGTGCTACGGTTGCTGTACCAACCAGCCGACAGTTTAAGGCCGCAGACCCAATAATAAGGAGAAACAGAGCAACTTTTAAACATTAGCAAAGATTTGGCTATCAACGGGTCTTCGGATATGCACACACATCACTACGTCTACTTTTTCAAGAAGCTGGTTGAAGGAATGAAAGAGGGACGCTGTGTACGCATGCTCCAACAAGTACGCTACCTCTGGTAAACTTTGAAGAATCTTTCATTAGCCATTTAAACAGCTTAGTCAAAATTCGTCTTTTTTCGGAATCAGGGCAAAAACCAATTATATGCATTTAAACATGGTCATTGTCAGGCGTCACAGTGTGATGCTCCCCGGATTTAAACTTGTGTCATCATTGACAATTTTAGAGTAGCCTCTTTTCCCAAAGTCGCCTGCTTGGGCTTACACTTGGCTTTTGATTTCTTCTTTGTTGAGAACTACAGAACAGTTCAGAACAGAGACCATTGCTTCTCCCCGTATTATTGAGTAAACTCACTCTGACATCTCTCCATTTGTGCATGAATAGGTCCTGAGCATGTGTGTGTGTGTATTTCAGGCCTGTGTGTGATTACTAACAAAGTGTACACAGAGTGTAAATTGTAATTTCCCCACTGGGGATAAATACATAGTATAATTAAATTATTTGTCCTTTATTTAGGAACATCCCCACCCGAGTCTGCTGTTTGAAAAGAGATGATCATTTTGGACAAGCTAGCGGTCAAGATACAACAAATAGTGGTGATATTCACTCAAAATTCTATCTTGTTGTCCCGAAAAGAGGATTTCTTGTGACTTTGGTAACTACTGTATTTTCCATGCAGAGGAGTAGACCAGAATATATAATATATGTATATATATAAAATATAAACCGACCAGAAAATGGAATTACTATTATTATTATACTAACTAGTAAAGTATCTCAACTTATAATCGTAAAGCACAACAAAATTGTACTTAAAGAGGTGTTTGCATGTTAAAAGGTAGAGCATGATTTATGGTGTTTACAGATAAAATGTAGGCCAAAATGTAGGTTCACTGTGCAGCTGTATTGAAGAATAACAGTGTTCATTTGGTGTAACCAGATACTGAGGGGCATCACAGTTTTTTTTTAAGATAATTGTTTTAAAAAATAAAGGAAAATCAATTAACAAGGGCTCGACCTCAGTGTCCTAGTATGCGTTTTCAGCGTTTGTTGAAACAGACCAAGCATGAAAAGAGCTTTAAGAGTCCAGTTGCCACCCTACTGCCCCCATTGAGCCGGCTACTCCCCCATCAACACCCTGTCTCGCCCCAACCTCAGCACCAATCATTTTCACAACTCTTTTTTTTTTTCCTGTCCCTCCCTCCTCTGCCTGGGCCTATGCTCAGCCAACCATTCCTTTAAGACAACTGGCACACTATTGTTCCCCCACCTGGGTGGACCAGACACACACAACCCCCACACACCACACACACACACACACACCACAACACACACACACACACACCCACACACACCACACACACACCACACACACACGCACACACACACACGCCAAGGCTAAAAACAGTTACTGTATGAATTGTTTACTGTGATAAATATGATGTGAGACAGTTTAGACAAGAAGCAGCTTATGGAGGCTGGAGAGCAAAATGTCTCACAGAAGTCAGTGTAAAAAATGTTGCGTCTCTTTGGGGCCGTGCTGGTAATTTTCAGCTAATCCGATTAGCACGGGGGGTTGCTGGGGATTTGGCTTCAATAGCCAACCTGGGACCGTTTATCTGTTCCTGTTGTGACTTTATGCGCATGCACAAGCACACATGAGCCATGATCTATGGACCCTGAAAACAAAAACGGCTGCCTCTCGTGTGTGTGTGTGGGGGTGTGTGTGTGTGTGTGTGTGTGTGTGTGTGCGTGCATACATTTGTGGCTGTCTGCTGTCTGTGTCTGGATGATAGAGCTAATTCATTCAGAAAAAAAACACTACTCCAGAATATTTGGATGTGTAGACAGGATCAGGCCTGTGACTGGACAACAAGACCCCCAATGACTGGCCTGTCTGAGGGATGAGCAACAGAAGGGTCAGAGCTCAACAACAAACAGTTACATTACAAACGGCAGATTAACCTCTCCACTAGAGGTAGATTCCTTCACCAAATGCTGAGGTGACATTTTCCATCTTTTACTCATTATGTTGTTAAATTACAATATAATTGCAATTAATTAAAACGATGCTGGAGTCACTTCCATGGTATGGTTAAAGCTAATTTTTGAATGCTGTCCATTTGTTTTTTCTCCTTTGTGATCCAGATTTCAGTGCTGCCATCCTGCCAGATGTCACAGCAGGGCTGAGAAATTGCCAATATAACTCATTTTATACCTTGCATTGAGGAATATAGATACATTTTTTGGAAAATTACCTTTGTTCATTTGAAGCCAAGGTTCTCTCATGTTAAATTTTGATGTCTGAACGCAAGCAGCTGTAAAAGAACATTCAATGTCAGCTTTCAGTACTTGTTATTTTTAGACATGCCACGGCTCGAGAGATGTCACTGTGTGGTCGGCATCAGGTCAATGACTTCTCTCAACCTGTGAAATATCTGTGTTGTGTACAGACATTCGTGGATGTGAGACGGGGGGGGGGTTCTTCAACTAATGGCGCTTACCCACTGCTAGAACCAGCTTGGCTTGGATCGGCCGCGGTGCCCCATCCTTTTTCCTGCGCAAGTTTAGTACCCCCACATGCGTGAGGCAAGCGTGGCTGGTTGCCATAGCGACATCGCAGGAAACTGCCGTGACCTAACGCGACACACACACAGAACAACGAAGGTGTGTTGTTTTTGGTTTTTGATTCTCGGCATGTGGCTGTTG
>NC_045745.1:11193919-11249993 GCF_008692095.1 Etheostoma spectabile | reverse complement strand
ACAGCCAGAAGACAAATTTTGTTTCAAAAGAAGCTGGGGGCGAAAAAAAAGAAAGAAAATAAACCACTGGCTAAACTATTTAAAAACGGCAGTTTATTCAGGACAACCCCGTCTGTCGCTGGCAATAACGACGCAGTGAATAGTGACGATCCTCTCCGACCAAGTTCTACCAGAATAGGTTTACATGGTTTAATTTTCAAAAAACACCATATTGTTCTTGTACTGCACATTGATTTGGTAATAATCTAGACTGTTCTGTAGCACTTTGAACCCTTCTTAAATGTTTATAGAGAAGACGGAGCATGTTAAACAGGATAGAGACAGAATTAAGAGAATAAAGAGAGACAACTAATTAGTTTTCTGTTCTTTCATTCAAGTTAAATAAAGAGACTCTCACAATGCAAATCAGACAATCAGACATAATGAGGGGGATACTTCCAGGACAGCCTCTGCATACAGTCGCTCATTATCTGCCTAACACAGAGACAATACCCTCAGACTAACTACAGTGGGCACCATTATCGGCTTTCCCATTTGATTAAGACAGTCAGCTTAAGTCTCTCGTAGATCTGCAGCTCCAACACTGATAAGAGTTCAAATCACCTCTGACAGAACACACCAGCCTCATTAACTCACCCTAATCCCTCACATGCCTGGTGAGCCATGAAATAAGACCAAATTCTTCTGAGAACATTAAAAAGTCATGTAATAAATTATCTATAAACCCTCATGTCCACTAAACATGTCAGGATGATTTTTGCGGAGATGAGTAGGAAATAATGTGGAATATTTTCTTTTGATGTAATGATGTAGCCACAAAAAAGATGGTTTCTGCTCTCTGAATACTAAACTATCACGATAGGTTCAAAGAACATTTGAAAAAAAAGCAGATACACCACTTCCTGGGAAAGAATCAGCTTTTTTTGAAGCTACTAATGAGAATATGTAAGAGCAGATCAGCGTTTCAGACTTTTTTAGGACATCTCAGAGTAAAAGTTGTGCATGGACACTGAGGGTCCCTCGGAGAGGGGAGGGTGTAAAAAGCTAGCATGTAAGTGTGGATGACAGGGAGAAGGATTTCTCAATACGCAAGCCCTGTGTGGTGGCGAACACCTGGGGGACGCTGTGTACTGCCTGACATCAAAGAGCACACACACACACACACACACACACACACACACACACACACACACACACACACAAGATGAGAGCTCCTTGTCTGTGCTTTCAGAGGCAGCACCTGGCACAAATCTCCCATGAGCATGTTCCCTAGCAGTGAAGGGTCCAGGATTTTTTTTTTTTCTTTCACATATAGAGATAAGGAAGTGCTGCAAATCTCCTCAAAGGCACCTCTTTATGCCTCAGTGATCCCCCCTTTCATGCAGCAGAGCATATCACAGCTTCAGGTCAGGACCTCGCACGTAGCCCACCAGGATCACTGTTGAGGAGGACTCACTCAGGTTAGGAATACTAGAAATTCACACGACTGATACGGTCCTTTCATTCACAACACTTTGCTTTTTGCAAACATCAGGTTTCACAAGGCTGTTGTCATTGTTTTTGCAATTGCACCTGTTTTGTAATTTCCAAACAACCCCAGGGTGTTCCTGTCTCTCATTTGGCATATTGTACTTTTCTGCCTGCACAGACCACCTGTCTTTGCAAATGCAAGTGCAAAGTTTCTGTGGTTTAAGTTGCAGAGTAACAGTCTCAGTTTAAATACATCTGGAGTTGTGCTCGTTGATGGCCGTTTCTGCTTTTAATTCCATATTTCTCCTAAGTCCTCTATTTAAGTCCTCTTAAATCAACATTTTGAGAAATTGGTTGATCTTAAATCTGCCCGGAAACAGGACTTACAAAAAAAAGAAAAAAAAGAAAAAACGGGAATGTTTCTCAAGTGGTGTTATGGGTTTCACTACATCCTGCAACCTCCAAACAGTCCGCTAACACTGGCTTTTTTTAAGAATTGCTAATCATCCCCGCTGGTTAGCAACTTCTTCAGCAGCTGCATTAATTTTTCATCATCACACCCGATGGGTGAGACTTCATTAAAGGAGCAACATAATGTTTTATTTATGCTTGTATCTGATGTTCTGCAGGGAGTGTGGCTTGTTCCTCTGCATCCACTACCCATCAATAGACCCCCTGCAGAGCTGCTGGGCTCAGGCATGCAGGTTGCTCCACAGCCACAGGATGGCTAATTAAAGGTCAACAGGCTAAACACTGTGTCTACATCAAGGGGGGGTGGTCCTTTAGCTATCAGCAGAACTAAAACAAATTTGGAGATCGAGCCTACGGTAACATCTTCCTAAATACTCATTTAGCCGTTGTGCGTACCCGACTGCTAGAAACTCGACCCCACAGCTACAAACATGGAAATACAACTTAAGTTTATTATCTAGTCATCTGCTTAACATCCATAGACCTGATCCAAGAGTAACAACAGTGGATCAATCATTACCCATGAATAATGAATAATGAATATGAATGACATGGATAGTGCTGAAAAGTCCCTGAAACTAATGTTGAAACTGAGAAGAACTGCAGTTCCACAATCCAGAAATACCTGACCACAGTGCTGCAGTTCTGGGGGAAACACTGAGTATAATTCTCTTTGGTTTCCATTTCAAAACATAAATATCTATTTAAGGATAAATGATTGGATTTCCTTCCTACTCCTAAATGGATTGGTGTGTTTGGACAAAATGCTAACCACACGCATGAGGCACGTCCTGACCTATGAAGACATGCAGGCATCATAACAACTAAAAATAGGGAACCATTTCCATAGAATAATATAACATTAGTCAACATGTCGAGTGATCCCACTTGAAAATGACATTTTGAGGCAGACGTAATCTGAAACAGCAGTGATTTCTTCTTCGTCTCATATTAAAGTGTGTGAAAAATGAGACATTAAAAGGTAAGAGGGGCCAGGTATGAGGCTGCGGCTGTTATTCTAACACTATAAA
Organism: Etheostoma spectabile; assembly: GCF_008692095.1. Taxonomy (NCBI): domain Eukaryota; kingdom Metazoa; phylum Chordata; class Actinopteri; order Perciformes; family Percidae; genus Etheostoma; species Etheostoma spectabile. The sequence continues at coordinate 11,247,021 of NC_045745.1, read as the reverse complement.
TAGAAGACCTTTTTTTTTCCCCAATCAAAGCTCTGACGACAGCACGCTGACTTGCTGCTGTACTCCAACAAAGGCCGTCTTATCCCAGGCCCTGTGGTTATCATCACGGTGCTGAAAATCCTTGAAAGCTACAAACTAGGTGCCAACAAAATCAGCTTTCCCTCATCCATCAAGCAGAAAGGGCTGGCCTGAGATTATCACTTCCATTTCAATCTGCAGACACCATGAGCTCTGCAAACTTTACATTTTAAAACAAGTCACTGTTAAAAGATCAGACATATTTAATACCATTGTTTTTGCGCTTTTTGCGTGATTTACTGCATTTTGGATCAATGCGAAAGAATCCAATGTACAGAACACATACACTGAACTCCAGTGTTCCTGACAGGACTGCAGCATTGTTAAACTATGCACTCACTACTACAAACTGATGGGCCTGTCACTGGCCTGTGACGGCAATGATTTTTTTTCCAATACGTCAGGGTGTGAACTAAATGTAATGAGGCTTTGGCGAAAGTTTGACAAGGAACATCTTTTCTTCATCACTTTCACCATACCAAATTGTCAATGTTCTTACATTCCCAACTCTGGCGTCCCCATATCTGACAAATCATCTTTCTGCCTGTGCACCATGAGCCACTCAGTTCTTGGAGCATTGCATTTCTGTCGGTACATCTTTCAGACCTACGACTGCCTGTTCACCCCCTCCACATTATCACCACTATTACGTTCAGGATGTTCCAGGACATTTAACAGACTTTCCATCATCTAGCTGCAGGGTTTAGTCATTCTGGGGGATCCTGTCCCTATCTTCTAAAATCATGTGGGCCTACACTTAATGAATATGCCTCTCATTTCTAACCTAAATGAATGTTTTTTTTGTTTTTGTTTTTAAATTGAGCAATTGGTTTAAAAAGAAAAATTCAAGGAGCCACCACACACCGACATTGCAGCAGAAAGCAAGAAAGTAAAACAATAATTCATTCCTTTGGTCTTCATACCCAAACACCTAATTATTTTGCAAACAGGCTGAATCCATTTAGTGGAAATGTTCTAAAAGAGCAACATTGTGCTTGATGAGTCGGCTGGGTTTTTACATATAAATCCACAATTAGCTTGAATGATGATTGCGAGCTACGCCTCTAGCGTGCGCGCACACACACACACACACACACACACTTGTTTGAACTCTTTTACTTTGTTTTTTGGGTTTGTTTGTTTCTGACTATTTGCATACAAGCTGTGCCCGTCCTACAACAAAGGCCCATTTGTGCACTCCCTCTCCTTTTATCCCATCTACCAGACATGGGGCGAGCATGCCACACCTAATTCACTGGGATCAAAATGGCGAACCCCAGCCCCCCCCAAACCTCCCGCTGAGAACCGTAATGCTCTCAAAGAGAATATCAGAGTGATCACAGGTGCACTGCTGTGTTAATGAGGAAAGGCTACTGCCCTACTGCCTGCGCCCAGGCCAGTCCTACTAAACCTGCCCCCCTCCCCCCCACCAATCACACACACACACAAACACACACACACACACGCACACACACAAACAAACAATTCAAAAGCACTGTTTATTAATAAATAATATTTTCAATACCAATGGCAGACTCCCCAGCCTGCCCCTGCCCCCCCCTCCCCCATCATAACCAATCTAAAACCCACAGTTCAATAACCACGCCTGCTTTCCACAGCGCCTGTCCGGGTGTGAAAATGGGCACAGCTCCAATCACATCAAACTGTTGTCTACACATTCCTGTTCCTACAGCTGACCATATGATCCCCACTGTGCTGGCAGTGGTGAAAGACAGTGTGACAGAAACCTGGATCACATCCACCTGGACGTAACAAATTTTCAGGTAGAAGAATCCTCCCTCCAGCTGAGCTCAGAGACTTAGAGAGCCCTGAAGCTGCTGCTGCGTGTGGTGGAACACCTTACTCAAATGTTATACGGGTTTTTTGCCGTTAAGATCAGACTGTGGTGCTAAACTAAAGGGAAAACTGTGTGCATTATGAGATTAATATGAGCCTTTTCTTTTATAAAGCTTTTTGTAAATGTTTGGTGATCATCTACTGTCCAGGGATGGCCAAGAAATAGTCATATACGCTGAAATCATGTATGATTAACCCTTTAACCCAACGTCCTTTGGGGATGTCCGTTTAAACTGAAACAAATAGTCAAACCCTAGTACAGCTGCAACTAACAGTTATTTTAATTGTCAACTAACCTGGTGATTATGTTCTCGATGGTTTGGTCTAAGAAAATATTTATATCCAATACATATCGGAAACTCAAGGTGGCCTCTTCAGATTACTTGTGTTGTCAAACAGGACAAACCCCAAAAATATTACATGTGGTATTACATAAGACAAACAAAGGTCACAAGCAACAGATTTAAAAAGCTAAAGACAAATATATTTCTGGCCATTTCTGCTTGTAACATTATTTAAATGATAAATGGATTATCAATGTAGTTGCAGATTCAATTTCAGTTGATCGACTACTATCAATTGTTTCAGCTCTAGACCCTTAAGATGAATTTGGACATAACTCTTACTGAATTTATCAATTTGAGTGGTAAAACATGCTAGGTTTCTCTTTCTAATTCAAGTGTTTAAAAATAAAGGTCAGTTTTCTAAAACAATGGTATGGCTTTTAACAGGCGCCATTGTTTGCCATGACTCTTTTAGCCTCCGACTTCCTTTGTTTTTGTGACATTATCTGTTCCCGTTTGTATTTTTTATTTTGCTGCCCGTATTATGCTTAACTCTCTGGCAGAAAATATATCTCAAAAGGGGACCTTTCTGGTTAACCAAAGAACAAAAAAATCTCACGAGACAATCAGAAGTAATCAGTAGTAAATAAAAAATAAATGCTGACAGATTCAATCTTGTCAAGATACATAACACTAGCAAAATGTGGCAAAACAGTATAATGCCTCAACAGTATGCTTTTATCCCTCTACGATCAATGCAAAAACCTTGCTAGAAAGACCATGTTTCACTTCTGAGGACGTGTTTGCCATCTCAACTGTTTTTTTTCATATTTGAAGCAGTGTTTGAGTGGGCAGGCATGCAGCTGTTCTGACAGAAGCGAAAGCTGAAAAGCACCGATACTTTTGTGCGGGACCATACTGGAATTTTATCAACCAAATCAGTAAAACTAAGCTCTCCCAGCCTCTTAGCGGCAGATTCACCGGAAACAAAAATACGATTTTAGGATCAGATTAAACTTTTGGATGTCAATGTTTTGTCTACTTAATCAGTAAATCATTTGTGTTCTTTGGAGATGTTCTAAGGGGATGAAAGGCAATTACATGCAGGTGGAGGAGAGTGAAGCCCGGACTGGGGCAGGTATTGCAGGGCGGGGGAGGGAAACTTGTGGAGGAGGGCGGTGATGGGGAGCAAACAAAGCATATGTGGGCTTGACAGGATTTTACAACTCTAAGAAGTTATTATGGCAGCGATCATTTAATCCTCCGTCTACATGACCACATCACCTCAGTGTGCAGCTATGTTTTCTTTGTATCTTGATCATTGCAACTGAGTAAAACCTCTATGATTTTTAAGACTTAAATAAAAGTTTGAACAAATTGATGATTATCAGGTTAACATTAGAAATCCAGCATTATTTGACTAGCCAATACATTGCATTTGCAGATGATTTTGCATTGTGTTGCAGCAGAAGTTTAGCCAAATTCAAATCTCTGTAAGATGGACTTGATCAACTAAGCAATTAATCGATTAATTCTTTCAGCTTTACTTTTGACATCCCTGTTCTTATTAAGTAAGGACAGTATGTATAGTGCATATGAACATGTTTGGACAATGTACACTGCATATGGTCATGTTTTCTCCCAATAACCTGGGCTGTTGTGTGCATGTAAACAGTCTGCGAGAGTCAAAGGTTCAAAACTAGTTCACCTTCTCAGCTGCCGTATTGACACTCACAGATCTACAACACGTGTATTTTCACAACAAACATGCCCTGTATTTCACATCAAAACAGTGCATGCTTACAGTAAGTAATAAAGGCTTTCTCCTTTTACTCTAAACGGGAGTCAGATGCCTGCAGTCGGTCAAACACAATGTCAAATACAATGATATACTTGTGTTCAGAAGTCATAACCAGCTGCATTGTTTGATATGAGAGCAGGGAGTAGCTCTACGCCTACTTTATCTTGATCTCTAGACTGGGAGACTCCAGTTCTCAGGGTTCAGCAGACAATATCCGGCGCTTGTTGTATTCACACCACCACAACGTGCCAAGACCTTGAGCCAGGGCTGTGGTTATGACTGGATTCCCAATCGTCGGGTGGCACGGTGTCCTGCTGGGCTGGGGAGGATGGATGAGGTGGGGTTCACATTGACACAAGCAGCTGTGAACAATAATAATGTCCCCCACCCCCCTCCATTCCCATACTGTGGAGGACAGGGGCAGCTGGGGAGGGGAGCGCACCAACAACACCTGTGGGGAGCTCATTTGTCAAGTGATTTGTGGGAAGAAGTGTAGCAGCAGAGAGGAAGGAGGGCAAATCGCGGTGTGTGTGTGTGTGTGTGTGTGTGTGTGTTAAAAGAGTATTATCACAGGACCACACACAATGAAATGTCTGTTGATTTCCCTCTTACACACACACACACACACCTGTGCTATAATCATCTCCCAAATCATGCCATGTTCAAATGCTGTCAAAAACTGAGAAATTCCTATATTTTCTCAGTTAACTGGCAAAAGAATGATTCTTCCTGCTAACAACTGACATGAATCTTGCCCACAATTTGTGCTTCCAAGTAAAGACCCCTGCACAGACCGGCTGTCAAAGGAACCCACTTTATAAATGCACCTGCACACACACACACACACACACACACACACACACACACACACACACACACACACACACACACACACACACACACACACACACACACACACACACACGACTCTGTGCTCAAAGTTTGATTCTAAGATCTGTTTCAGCAGTCAGTCAGACAGTAAATACTCTCAGTTCAACAAGACTTGTCTTAAAGCTGCACTAATCGATATGAGTATAACAGTGGACCAAACTACTATATGTAATATGAAAGGCAACTAGCTGGTGTACATAGTGGAGAATTTATCAGCAAAGGGGGACTTTGCCTGCTTGTGTTTCTCCACTCTGTCTGACTTCTTTTGGTCACAGTGTTCCCAGAATTTAGGAATGAACTCGATTACAAAAATCATCCATCCTGGAGTGGTAAACTACTTTTAGAGGGACCATTGTGTTCCTGGTGGAGGGATTTTAACAACACTGCACTCATATTCTCACTAAACATCTACCAAACAGAACAGATATAAGTCAACACTTGTAGCAAAAGCAACAGCTTGGCATTTAACAAGAATCCATACACACAAGCACTCATGGGACAAAAAGTTAAATAACCCAAGTTTTGCTGAAACATGTATAAATTAACTACCACAGACAGGCACGCCATTGAAAATCCTCTGCTCAGAACACTCCTCTTTGATTAGACGGTTGATCTTTTAACAGCGTCCAATATCAGGGCTCAGAGAGGGGGGGAGGATTTGATATTTAAGCATCTCTTATCCTCTCCCTTTTGAAATGTCAAGTTCAAAGATCCAGACCAGCAGCCTTGATCTGTGAGCTAAGACGACCTAGAGAATTACCCGGCAACTCCTAACCATCATCACACGGCAGAGAAGACCACAGCTTTGTGGCGAGTCGCAAGACGGTACACATGGAGTATCATTAACTGTGATTATGTTTAAGTTTGTAAACAGGCTTTTAATGTATATTCCTCATGCTCTGGTCAGACATGTTTAATCAAATCAAAGCAGTGTTTTCTCTGGAACGAAATGTTCACCGTGTGTTTTAGCTTTTTTTTTTAATTAAATTCAACTTATTCAAGTAGAACACTTTCCCAAGCAGGCCGCCACATTCCTACAGTGTGTTAAGTCTTTTCAGTTTTTGTGATTTTTAAAGACAAATATGAAAAGGTTTGGATGTCTATAAAGAGGAGATGTGGTGGATGTGCTGCTCTACAATACTGAGTAGCGTGCCAGTGTCAGTAAATGAAGTACTGCCAGTTCATTTAGAGCCAAACAGAGCCTGATGTCCTGCTGAACTGGAGCCAAACCAGGCAATGCACTGATGACAACATATATCCGCCAAACATAGAGCAGTCATTATTACGTTGTTCCCCTTTATGGTTATTGTATCACTGAATTTTTACAAGCAGTATATGAACACTGAATAGTTTACACTATTACTATAGTGTAGTTCTAAGAAAATGTAAAAGTTTGTTAAAAAGGCCCATATCGTAAAGAGTGAGATTTTGAATGTATTCTTTTGATAATAAAGCAGGTTGAGGTGCTATATTAATACTGTGAACGTATCAAAGTGCTCACTCCACAGAGAAATGCGTACAGTCCGTACTCCGAAACTGTGCCTTTAACTGAGTCATCGGGACAACTGTATGGTTGTGATATCTTAACTACATATTAGGTGGAAAGAGCCGCTACAGTGCCGTTACAGTCATTCTCCGGCTGCAAAGACGGGGCAGAGGCTCTGAAGGGGGCAGATGCAGAAGACCCGGAAACACTGACAAATCAGCGCAGACTGCGGGTTTTCAGGAGGGGTCTTAAAAAGACGGGTGTTTCAGACAGAGGGTGAATACAGCTTTTTTCAGACAGTTAGAGAAAAATAATGTGTTTTTTGAACATTAACCCTTGTGTTGTCCTCGGGTCAAATTTGACCCGTTTTTTTAACTTTTTAATATCAGGAACTTGGCTTTCTGTCAACAAATATTGCCTAAAAATAACATGGATCCCATTAAACGTTCTTTAGGTAAAAGTAATGATTACTTTCATTGAATTGAATTTTGGTTTTATTGAATTGTATGGCATTTTAAAAAAGTGACCAAAACCTCAGAAAAAAATGACAAAAAAGAGACAATAAGTGCTGAAAAAAATTAATGGCTTTATTTTATTTTAATTTAATGGCTATGAATTTGTTTTTAAAAAAGTGTAGAAAAAACAACAACAAAAACATTTAAAAAAGCACCAAAAGATGATGGTTGATGGGAAGACAACACAAGGGTTAAAGCATTTAGACATGTTCTAGTAGAAACACAAAATACAAGTATGAACTTGAAAATGAGCAGAATATTGGACTATATTACATCTAGGTGTACACTGGTGTATAAGCAAATAATTAATGGCAATAAAGTTAAGCCCAGTTGTAATATCACAACTAGAGTTTGTCCACAAAAAACGTACTTGTTGACAAATACTGTACATTAAAAACTTAATCTTATATATCTATAATATCTGCATAAAACTGCATTGTAAGGTTTTATAAACCATGGCTAATATGGTATATGTGTTTAGTGTTTATAAATCCTAAATTTATGTTATGTCATTTTTTAGTGTTTGGTCAGTTTTTCCTATAAACAAAAACGTACGACTTTGAGAAATACTGGGTTGATACGGAACATGTTTTGGAGCTTGTTGGATTATTTAAATCTTTGTTGTTTTTTTTATTATCAGATTGACTGCTTTGCCCTCAACAGACAGACAAACATCTCGTAAGCTCAGTTTTCACCACAAGATTTCAGCCTGTAAAAATGAACGTACGGGACCCATCAGCCAACATTTAGGTGCTAAGGTGACAAATGCCTATGGCAGACTGAGTCCACTATGTTGGTTGCCCAAATGGACAAAACAACATGGAGGTGAATGAAGTTGGAAAAAAAGTTTATTCAGTGAAGTTTAAAAAGTTATGAAGTAAGTTAAAGTTAAGTTTATTTAAGCTCTAAAGTATCAGCTCATTTTTGGTTCAGCTCAGAGTTTTCTGAGGTGAGGCTTCATCTATCACTACGAACACGTCAGCCCGTTTGACAGCATGACTGCCTCTTATTAAAAGGGACACTCTGGTGATTTTACACACGAGGATTCGTTTTCTCACTGCAGAGAGAACTACTCAGCCAGTGGAAACGGTTGTTTAATGTCTTATGTGGCTCTGGAGGAGCTGAGAAAACCTGCACAATGTCATTGGGGTTATCTCAGCTTGGGCCAGTCCTAGGGGACATTATGGGGCGTGTAGGACCAAGGGTTTAAAAGTTTGGATATTCTGTCCTCTGCTGCTTCGAGTTTGACCATGCTTTATTTTTTTTATTTTTTTATCGGTCTCTTGCAAGTCCCCTACCTCTATGGACGCTCAGCACTAAATCACTGCAGAAGCCATTTAAGACCAAATATAAGAACAAGATACAGACAAACAAAGGATAAATCTGTTGATATTCATTATTTTTCTTATGAAACAATGTCATTAAAAGACCAGTTGTCCTATTTGGACTTCGGGCGGATTGCTACGCACAAGATAAGGAAGTCTTTTCCTGAGATTTTAAGACAACAGAAATGTAGAATACTGCCAGCTTTAACCTCTAAATCCACAGGTCCTGAGAAATGTGATCCTGGTTCTTTGCAACTAATCTGTAGGATTAAAAGGACTAGTTCACCCAAAAACAATATAAGTTGTATATAGTACTCATCTCCCTCGGCTCTCTTTTGTCCCAGAAAAGGTTTTCTATCGAATGGCGTTTAGGAGAGTGGTGCGCCCAAAAGAATAAAGCAAATCAGGGCGAACAGACTTTGGAGTCTGTTTGATCTAAATGACAATCCCAGCATGTGGTGAGATATGAAAGAACTGGAGATCAGATTTGGCTTTAAACTCCACTCAATAACATTACTGAACCTAACCCTAACCCTTTTTTTTACTCCACATTATCTATTATTTGCCATGTGTTATGTACCCTTTAACAAGCACAAGCTATTTTTTTAGGCCCGTCAATATTGTTCCTGGTCTCTGCTGGGCAGCAGATGCCAAGCTGGCTGGAGGTGGAGGAAGCCCATGGTGACATAACTCCTCCGGCCCTGCAGGGGGCTTTGCAGAATCAGACATATTTTCACCAGTTTGCGGCTTTTCAACTATACTTCGCTATTTTTGGAAGTGGTTTCCACACACACACAAAAAATCATCAACTTAGCGTTTTTGACTTAATGTATAGCTAGCAGACATACTGTATACAGTCGGATCTTAAGAAATGCAATGAAGCAGGTTATGACGGTACAGCACTTCAGGAGCCATCACTTATTAAATGAGACTCTGAATGGGGTCTGTTACATCAATATGACTGCTTACTAGATAAGTATGACATATGCTACAACTTAACCCCCTCTGCAGAGGTCTTAAAGGTGTAAATACATTCTATGTAGCGGCTACTAGGATCGTTGGGATGGCTTGTTCATACTGTACTTCCAGGAAGAGTAAGATGAAAAGAAAAGGATTTGGCAATGGCTGCCAATTCATAATATGTAATTTACTAATATTAATAATATACTTTGAAAAGGTACTTTGTGTTGCCACTAAAACCTACAACATAATAAAGGGTAACATTTTCAGACCAGAAAACAAATTCTCGTTTAATATATTGAGGGTCAGATTAACAGGGCATGCAAAGTAGCCCAGACGCCCCGACAACCTCCTCCAGTCTCCATGGGTGGTTTCCATGCCAGATGCCCAAACCACCTTGAATGACTCCTGTCTGACACCAGGGTCTGCTTCTGTCACCCACTGATGATGTCAGAAGGGAGACTTTGGCTAAGATAAGAGTCATGTTCACGTCTTCGCCTTAAGGGATGCTGGGAGGTGCATTTAGGACAGCCAAGCACTTCCCAGGACACAAAGGCTATTATGGTTTCCTCCAAATGTTGTTGAGTTTAAAGTCACACCAGGCAACATGCAGAAGCCTCACTTTGGCGGTTACAAATGTTGAGTGTTTTCCAGCTATAAAGCTAGTCTGGCTCTACGGATGTACATAGCTGAGATGAAGCCTCATCATATCCTTGTTTCCACTATTCCAGAATAGATGGGTGGTGTAGCCAGACAGAGCACTGTAAAGATAGTACGGGTGTTGAAATTAATCATTGCATCGCGATGCGGACCTGGATGATTCTGCATCGAAGTGACAGACCATAATCGATTACTGCCTACTGATGTTATTTTCTGGTCGCTGCTTTTTTTGTTTATGCCTTTTGTCTGTTGTGTTCAGACTCTGCTACATTCAGGAAGTGGCTTTCGTAAGAGCAGATACAATAAAAAGGGAAGTTCATATATATATCTGAATTTGTTGCTGAAAACCATGTGTACCAATCTCTACTAATATTGAGGAGGCGACACATCGTGACACGTTGTCATGTCTAGTCGATCCGCTGACAGGATAATCAAATCGTGACACCTGTGGACATTAACACCCCTAGGAGATCGGTCTAGCAATGTAAGACTAGCTACGAACTAATTCATTACAAACATTGTTTGGGTGCAGCTTCATCCCGTTCTGATTTTTACATTGTCAGCGGAAAACTTCCAGGTAAGTTTGACACTGCATTTTTTTGTATTAGTAAAGAATTTGATTTCCCATCTGATGTTATAATGACATACATTAACGCACATATTTACCATCTCCCTACATGCAGATATTCTTTGTATTTTATACTGTGAAATTGACCACATCCTCCGGTCAATATTTTGCACATTCCTGCAAAAAAACTGTACAGCTCTTCTACTTTAAAACAGGTAATTTTACATATTTATTGTATTTCTTATTTTTCTATTGTAAGTCTTTCTAGTTTATGTCTTTTTTTGCACTGAATCAAAGACAAATTCCTTGTAAGTGCCAATCTACTCTGCTGTAAAACTGTTTGATTCTGAATTATAGAAAAGAAGTATAATAAATATAAACATACATGCATTAGAGGTTAAGGAAATACACTCAAAGAATGAGAAAGTCATTAATTCATCTGTTTATATTACTGATGCCTTTTATACTCAACTGTATTTTATCCAGTTGTTTCAGTGGGATAGTGTTAGTCTGGAGCCTTGACATGTCTTTATTCAAGCATTTCAGTTGTAGAAGACGCCCACAGGGCAGATTCCAGACCCTAAATTTGAGCTGCAGAGGTAGATCACATTACAGCTTTCATCAGACACGTCTTCAAAAGACACAGGCAGTGTCTGGCCACCACTAAATCGCCCCAAAAGTCAACTCTGAACCGCGGCTCTTTAATAAATTCGGTCTGCGACTTGGACACCCTTCAGTGTCTGATTCTTATCTGCGAACAAAGCCTGTTATCACGTCCCAAGTCAAGGATCAGTGACATTTCTCAACAAAGCCCACAACAAATCACCTTTAAAACTCTGTTAACATATATCCCCTGTTCTTCCATGTGCCTATTGTGGAATCTATATTAAAACACTGTTAGAAAAGGACACATTTGTTTGATCCTTAACCAATTCAAATTCCGCACATCTTACTTAAGACTGCCAGGCATTTGTTTAAAACTCCTCCAACAGGTCGACCCTATCTATGCCTTCTGCTAGCTGGAGTCTGAGAAAATGCATACACACTCAAAAAATACAATGTTCTCATTCTTTTTTAAAAGATAAATCTCAATAAATGATGTCTTGCCCACACCTCAGTAAATCTGTCACATGTTTGAACACCGAGGACAGTAATAACTTAGGCTGGGTATCGAGAAAATTGTGATGGGTATTTCCCCCCCCACACACACACAATTTTCTAACCAAAATACAGTCCAACCAACTGAATGTAATCTTCAGATAAATCTATGTTAACAAGATTTTAAGTCCTACTTGAAACCGACAGACTGGAGATATTCTAGACAAATTCCAATGTCCAATCAACAGTTGCTCCTGGTTTTCCTTCACCAGCCTATTTTCTGCCTCTCTTGGTTCTCCTGAGGGACGCTTAAACAAAGACATGAGCCCTCTGGGGAATCTGCAAAACAAATGCCCCGCAACCACAAACTGAACAACAGTAAAAGACTAAAATAATTAGGCCTGCACTATGAATCAGCTGAGGGGGAGAATCCCACACAAAGCATGAAATGCAAGTAAAGTCTGGCCCACTACCATTGCACTGATGGTTAAGCCTCAGGGGTTGGGATAACATTTACAGACACAAGACTCTGTAATCCTGCTCTGAGCATGATATCATACACAGACATCCAGTCCACTCCTTTCACTCAAAGTTTATTTTAAAAAGCACATAATGATGAGGGATTTAACTAAAGGTTCATGCAAGAAAATTACTAAGAAAACCTGACAATGTGAAAGGTTTCAGCCATAACCAGCCAGATTATGGACAGTTGATTCAAACCTAAAGCTGGTGGCATAGTAGATAGTAGTGAACAGACCAATCAGAAAAAACACTACCAGATGCATGCCATATCCATGCCATGGCACAGCCCATTAGCACAAGACGCAAACACCATGAAAGCTGCTCTGGTTAGCCCCGAGGTCGTCATGAATATTCATATGCACATGTACCCGCTGAACACAGAGATATGTTCATGCCATCAAAGTCGGGCTGGATCTAAGCAGACTTCATTATAATGTGACAACAGATGTGAATGCAAGCTGATGTGAAAACTGATTGGCGCCGTGCCAGGCAACATGAGATATTGTCTAATAATCTGATATGATAATAAATGCATTCCATAAAATGTAAGGTTTATTTTTAGTAGCCACGCCAGCAATGTTGCTCTAAGGATTACAATTTCGGTAATTTATGGGTTGGATTGCAATGAAATTTGGTGCAAATATTCATGGTCCCCAGATGATGTTTCTGATTGGCAGGTGATCTGCAGCCACAAAAGAAGGTATATTTTGTTGATTATGTACTGTAGCTTATCTGGCTGTCAAGAGGTCAGCTCAGAAACTAAACTTAAAATATTATCAATATCTATCAATCTATTTAGCATTATTGTCCACAAATCACATGACAAAAATTAACAATGTTTACATTTTTCATTGGATTTGTGGACAATAGAATAAGCACAGAATAGTGTGTTTTATCATTTAATGGTGGCTAATGATTTACAATAATGTAATATATCCCTAAGATCTTCATGTATGTTGGTTGATCATGTTAGACAAATTAAACAGCAAACTAATCATGTTTGAAGCTTCTGAATTATTCCATGATTATCCTACCCACACATTTCTTTGGCTCTGAAGTCAAACACCAGGATTGTGTCTCAGGTGTGTTTGGTTATAAACAATGTGAACTCCGAAAAATAAGTTAGTTTTGATGGCTGTCATACCAAACAACTTTCACCAACAGGTGTAACCTCTGGGCTCTCTGCTCATTAAATGTCAGTAAAATTACAGACATTACCAGCTGTATTTACTATTTTGTTATCTCCGTCATTGTGAACTTTGTAACCTAATCCTGGTGATGAGCTGGATGACACACCAAATGTATTTTTGCAGGCTCCTGTGACCTTCTGACACATTGGCTTGGCAGTTTGACAGAAACCTTAAAAGCAACAGAAAGCAGAGGACTCGGCATTCCTCAGGACAATGACGTGGTTTTAGGGGAAGCCTTGAGCGAATACTGAAGACGACAAGTTTTGGCATCTGCATTGTTACAGGAAGAAACATATCTCATATCTATTACAAGAGAACATACTTAAAGATGCTAGTGAAACCTCTAACCAATGACATAGTGCTGTGGTCACATTTCACACACGCCTAAACGCCTCAGGATGTAAAGTGGAATCAGTGCTTTCCACCCACCAGGGAATAAAGAGAGTTCATTATAGACCCATCTACACCAAGTTATAACTCAACAGCCTCCCTGATTAATGGGTAACTTTACTCTAAAGACGCTGTACTCCAGGCGGAGTTATTCTGGTAACGATGTTTTGTTGAAACATTTAACATAAATTAGGGCTGAAACAAGTAATTTGATTACTAAAAAAACAATTCTTTGCATGGAAGCTTGGTTTAATCCATATAGCTGTATACAGCCCACTGTGGACTCGCACAGAGCATTATTACTGCTACACAACACACTTGCGGGTTGTGTAGAAGGTGGTGCAGATGTCAAACCGGAGGAAGAGAGAATATAGCAAGGAGCTAAGAGAGGAGACTACAGAAAATGACAGAAAACGTTCCAACTTTAGGATCAATTCAAGTTGAAACAAAAACTTTGAATAGTGTGCATTGTAAAACAGAACTAGCTTACAACAGTAGCACGACGTCATGCTTTAGCATCTCAGGACAAAGCATACAGTCTATTATTATCCATCCAGTCCACAGTTTGAAAATTTTAATTTCTGTGTAATCCAGCTCTAGTGTGTGTGTGTGTGTGTGTGTGTATTTTTTGTTGTTGACGTTTTTACTTTATTTTATTTATTCACTTATTTCTAATTGTTGGTCCGATCAGATATTTCTTTATCTTACTATGTATGTCTGTGCTGACTGTCTGATAAATAAAAATTAAAAAAAGAAAAAGAAAAATCCAGCTCCACTTGGAGCTTGTCAAACATTTGACGATTTTAGTTTATCATAGATAAATGAGTATAAGTAACAAGAAATTGCTGTAGAAAATAAAGATATGTAGATATATCTGGGCAGCAAATAAAGGACTAGTTCAACATTTTGGGAAATGTTGAACTATTCCTTGATACCGCTCTAGTGTCTGTATGGAAAATATGAAGCTTCGTTAAACAAGATGGAACAGGTAATTAATGAGCTTTAGCGGGGCTGGCAGGCAGATTCTGTTACCTTTGGATAGAGCCAGGCTAGCACTCTCCCGTTTCCAGCTTTTTAAACTTTGCTAAGCAGTGGATGGCGGTGGCTTCATATTTTCCGTACAGACATGACGATGATATCAATCTTCTCATTTCCCTTTTAGTAACAAAGAAAATGAGCTTAATTCCATGGTAGCATGCTATTCCTTTAACAACCAAATACGGAGATTGTCATCAAATACACAATTTTTTTTTAGCCTCCAAAATCCAGTATGGTGATGTGGGCTGCATCAGCTTTGATAAATGCCAGGTAGAAGAAAATGACCTTTAGATCCAAAAATTAAGTGTTCTTAAATCAAATTGTTTTTGTTTGGCATCCGGATCTCTGGTCTTTGCTGGTTTGGACACGTTGGAAGTACAGTCTTCCAATTTCTAAGAAAAAAAGTCTTTTGCTGTGGGTGGTATGTAATGTAGTGCCAACTGTTTGTGCCAATGCTTGATCGACCGACAGAAAGCTAACATGATAAAGATTTGTATCAATGCTCACAAAGATCATAGCGGTTTAAAATTAAACAGACCAAGGATGGTGAGCACTATCGCTTCAGCAGCACATCCCATGAATTAAGTTAATCCACTCTTTGTTCACATACAACTCTTTCCAGTGTGCTCCTGCTCTTTTAATCAGAACTGTTGACAACAACAAGAGCAAAGCAAATATTCCCAGGCAGGCTCTGTCCACTGCCATAAAAAAGAAAAAAAGGGGGCATGAGAAGGGTGTGTGAGGAGACACAGGATGGGGGGGGAGACATGGTTCAGAAAAGGCGGGAAGGAGGCAAACACCATTGTGGTGTACAATTTCTCTGTAACATGAGCCCCAGCTTGTTGCCCCCACAGCAGAATGTGCCCTGTCCGATGGATTGGACGTCAGGTGTGTGCAGCTGCTGGTTAAGCTCTGTTTGCAGACCAAAGAGGGAGAGAAGTGGGAAGAGGAGGAAGGAAAGGCTTCTCAATGAAAGCGATAATGGAGGTTTTTTTGTCTCTCCCTCTGGCATTGATGGAACTGATGCCAAGACTTGGATTGTGGCCCAAGAAAGTGCCATGTGTCCCACAGATGGGCCTTCTAAATATGAAGGGACGTCATGTACAGATGGCCATTTTCGCCTGTACAGAATTTAGAGACAAAGGGCCAAATCTGCTCAAGACTGAAACATTATTAATGAATGTCTTATTTTAAAACGAAAACAGGACTGTCTTATTTTGCATACACAAACAGATCCCTAAATATATGCATAGTTTCACATATGCGTGCTTCTATCTGTGGTATATTTAGCCTAAATAATGGGTGATAAAAGATGTTCACTTGGTGCTATTGCTACCGATTTCTCTAATCCATTTGACTTCGATTTAATGTTGATTTGATATATTTTAGTTGCAAAACCAATTTTGCTTGGATATGAAACCGTTCCTACAATTGTACAAGGTTCCCTCTACTGGTGCATTATTAAAAGTATTTAGGAGTCAACCCAATAAAGCGCAACTCTACATACTCTAAAGTCAGTTAGTATTAAGTAACATTAAATTCAGATATGTCGAAGTGAGAGGTTATGGGACCCCTTTCAAAAGTTTTTCCCCTGCCAAAATGTAGCCTATATCATTTATCTTTATAGCATTCTTTAACCCCCTCCCCAACAGGCTAGCATGACATAGTCGGTACCAATGGATTCCTGGGTCTTCTAGTGTGCTATGATACAGACCAAACTACATATAAAACACTTATCTCATGATCACTTACCAGATTGCTTCTCTGTTTACATTTTTTACTGACTAAGTAAGATCTGAAAAGGTTTTTACTGAAAAAGTAAAACTGGGTTATGGAACACAACATCTAGGCAAATCCCATACACCCGTACTGATACATGTGAACTGTGGGAGAGTGTGTCATTCAACAAGGAAAACCCTTCTCTATCACTATGACGTTTAAGGGACATTGTAAGCCACCGGGACATCCTGGTTGTCTACTTTACAAGCTGCAAAGCATTCCTTTGAATATTTACAGACCAACCAGGGAAAAACATACCTCTACATTCATCATCTGCTTTCACAATAGTGTACACAAATAATCAATGCAGTGCATGCAGTGCAGCCAAATCCAATATTTAGGATTCAAAGAGCCTTTAAAAGAAACAATCCTCTCAGCACTCTCCGAGCATGACGAGAAAAAAACTGATGTGAAGCCCTGCAGCATTTTCAACACTTAAAAATAAATACAAAAAAAAATGTTTGTGCTGGAGACCTTGTTCATGTTGCTGTTGAAAGGCTAGCGCTCTAGGACAACTCCATGACGAGTTTACTTCACCACCTGAATGCACATGGATGTTCCTCCCGCCCATGAGTAATTTCCTACTTCCCTCTTCTTGATTGAGATTTGCTTAAAACCACTGTCTCCATCCCTCTAACACAGGTCCAACCTTCTCGGGGGCGGATTGCTCACGGTATGGATTTTTTTCACTTTGTTGAATGATGGGCTTTGTGTAGCATACCCGTCAAGGATGTTCTGCAGTTCTTCAGCACCAGAAAGGTAGTCAATATGGGAGAAATTCCCTCCCAGAAGGCCAGGGATCAAACTACAGAGACAGCTGTTTGATATAAAATCCCTCTCAAACATCAACCATCCACTCAGTGCAACTATACACTAGACATGCAAGACAAGACCCTTGAAACCCTTCAATTTAGGCTTAAGGGAAGATGTCAGCGCCGCTCCTGCCAGCTAAACAGCTACAGCTTTGATTTTCTACAACACGTCTTGGATCGTCAGAGCATCCACAGGCTTTAAACCAAAGACTGACACAACACAGAACAACTAGGCTTTTACGAAATAGGTAAATGCAAGTAGTTCTTTGCCAGCTTCTGTCATTCTGCAGCAGCTCAGCTGACAGGATGAGCACATTTAAAAAGATAAGCTTCCACTTTCTCAGAAATTAGTGTCTGCTTTGAATCCTGTCACTGTTTTATTATAAAATCAAAGATGTTGTGTTCAATCTACCCTGACTCCTAAAAATCCCACAATTCAACTATTAGCTTTTGTAGGCAATAAACTGTTACTTGATGACAGTTTTATTTTTTGCAATAAACTTTTTATTTATTTTTACATATTTTCTATTACTTTTTTATCAACAGAACAGAAGCATGTTTTGAGCAATATCCACTGGGCAACTACAGCATGAGGAATGTTTTAGAGTTGTGTTTTGTTATGGTTAGAGGAAGATGGTTAAGTGTTGAACAAGCAAACACTGACTTGCAGCCCAAGACATGAAGCATCGCCTTCTTCAGTATTTAACAAAAACACCATCTTTCCTTTTTCTTTTAATAGTCTAATAGCTTGACTAATCAATAAAAGTAATGAAAAGAGTTAATTCAAAAGGATGTACGATGTTTGATTACTCACCGTGCTGACCGTGCTGTGTGCTGACATCCATGTTCGTTGAATTAGCTTACATATGCTTAATGCTACAGCACCATTATAATGCCACAGGGATCAAACAGAGCACTCTCTTTAATGAAAACAATGAGACAATACATTAGATTCTATGGCTGTCATGCCTGGCTATCACTCAGGCAAAGGCACTAATCCCACACGAACAACTGCAGCCAGCAGCTGCACACTTCCTGCTACATCCAAACAAGCCCTGCAGCTGAGTGAAGGCATTCTCAGCCACGGAGACAGACGCAGAGGAGGTCAGGGAGACAAGCCATTATTTACACAAGGAGACAGACTCACTGGGATACCTCACAACTTATTTTTAGATACTTCACTTGCTACAAAAACAAGTTTCTCTTATCTGGCTAACAATGAATGATATGATCTCAACACTCAGCCAATCAAGAACTTGTCTTAAATATGATGCAAAAATTAACCATACTGTATAATCTGATCTGAGAATGAGTAAACAAGACTAAGAATCTGACCAAACATTTATAGCTTGACAATATTTCATGTTAATTTGGTTTACAGCACAGTTATAGCTTGACATATTTATTTCCATATTGAAGTGTAGTTTCTCCTTCATGAAGTCTGACCTTGTCTGACCTTGGTCAAAAACTATTTGAATATTTCAATTATCAGATTGGCAGTTTGAGTCATTTAATTAAATAAGATGTTCCACTCTTAATTTAATTCCCTCAAGTCGATATAAATCACAATGAATAATGAACTGAACTGCGTCCCAAAACATTTAAGAGCACTGTAGTCATAGTAAAACTGAAATATGACGTTTATTATGTGTATTCATGGTTTATTAATCCAACTCCCATCAAGGATTCAAATGTAAAAACAAATACTGTTTCAGACACCAAGCTTCCATCTTCAAACTGCATGTTTTATTTGACCAACCGTGCAAAGATATTCAACTGATGTCATATGATGAAACAAATCAGAAAAGTAAGACATTATCCCATTTGAGAGGCTGAAACAAGTGGAGTTGGGTATCAAACTCAGTGCTTTTAAGGGTACTGACCAAATTACGTTGGTACTACTGAGTACCAATTCACGTGAAATCAAACGGTGCCAAATTTTAGTACCTGAAAGCGCATGTGGTTGAAACAGAAAGCTGGCCAGGGCAACACGTCTTACCTGAGGAAACATTTGGTCGAACACAAATTATACGTAAAAGCTGAAGAGTGTACCATGTTTAACAGCCTGCGATCCAAGCCCGCCTGCAGCCAGCTCTTAGGAACTTCAACCCTCCGGACGACGACACTTTAAGTGAGGCATCAACATCTTCAGGTAGTTAGCTAGCTGGATAAGTTGTTGTTGGAGAAAACTGGGCTTTTTTCACTCTCTTTGTAGACATTTGCTTGGCATTTTTACTAGCACTATCCAACACTGCCACTGGCTGCGTCCAAAATGCGTACCAACATGCCATTTGGAACAGTACGTTGAAATATTACAGTATGACAGCACTTTACTAGGAGTGAAGTACAGGAAAAGGGTACAACTGGGTACTTAACAAATTCCAGGTACAAAACCCAACCCTAGAAACAATATAGTTTGACCTTTTTTATTGAATAATTTAAATCATTAATCATTATCACAACTGTCGTAACTTATTGTCTGTCAATCACATAGAACCCTACATGTTGCTAAATACCAATGTTGCAGCACTTAAATTGTGTATTGATTATCAACAAGAAAAAAATCAGCAAAGTACCACACACACACACGACATAAATTACCTTAAAACACTGTCAGTATCAGAAAGCTCTCCATCAAGAAGAAGTGAGTTGTCTCTCTTAAGCCTCTTTCACAAAGTTCCTGGTAAATTACCGAGATAAAGCGTGATTTATGGTTCAGCGGAGAGAGAAGTGAGATAGAGTGACTGATTAGCTTCGGAGTGAGTAGCGATTTTCGAGTCATAGTAAGCGAAACAAAGTGTCTTCCCTGTGCTTTCGGGCCAAGGTGGGAAATCTATAGCAGGAAAAGTTAACCCTCTCCTTCATTTCATGTTGTTTATGGAGGAGAACCAGAAAATGAGTCGGGGGGGAAATGCAACGCTGCCAAGACACGACGTGCCGTGTTGTCACATTTCCCAAGAGGTGCACGTCATGGCGTAGGTCTGTGTCTCCACGTACCTACATTCGTAGCCACTACGTAGATTTTACGCGGAAGTATAAATCACGGTTAACAGGGACCGCAATGCACAGACGGCATGTGTGAATGGGCCTGCGGCTTCACAGAACAAGGTGTGAGCCAATGTATCCCTTGGCTCTAAAAAGGTTTGTGGTCATTCATCAAAGCTGCTGAAACGTCTTCACTTTATGAGTGATGCCAAAGCTGTTTTAAATGGTGTCAGACCAAACACCATTAACATGTCGACCTACCTTTATATCATCTCACAATCAGTGACTGGCTGAGATAACTGGCTAAATTAATCGGAGAAAGGTATTTTTAAAGGTTAAGTAATTTGCTAATACAACTGGGCACTGTGCTTTTATAGCAAACATCAGTTAAACAGAAGGAAACAATGGATTTGTTGGGGACTATTTTCAGCTGCGGATTAATCCACATTTGGTTCTCTAGTGAGTATTTGTCAGCAGGATGGTGTTGGTGGGATTGAGTCAAAATAAAGTACAGTGTGCGTGTTTGTGGTAATAAAAGAACATGTCACCCAGTGCAATAGTGTGGCTCACTGGTGTTTTAAACAGTTTCTTTTTTAACTACAATGGAGATCTATAATGGCACAAAGGAAGAAGATATATATTGGGCTTTACACAGACAATACTTTGTGGAATGCTGATTTGGGGCTTTTTAAGCCTTACTGACAAGGAATGATGCTGTACAATATCCCCAAACTTTAAAAAAGTCAATAAGGCCATAAGCTGTTTTATTTAAAAGGACATGTCTCCACATTATGATGATGTGGTCAGCAGCATTTCAGCAATATATATATATATATATATATATATATATATATATATATATATATACACACACACAGACTTTTCTGATTGGGTAAGCAGAATTGCAAGTTTGAATTGTAGTGTTTTGGTGCCATTACAAACAAATTTGCATTTTTCTTGTATCAAGATTGTGAATCATCTAGAGAGTTACTGAATAAATGAAGGTGAGATGCAAAACCCTCGTTTTCCCAAACTGACTTTAAGAATCACTCACCTTTTTGAAATGCACTGATGGATAAAACCTTGTTTGGTTAAAAATGTCTTGATGAACTACGCAAGCACATGTCTACTGTCTGTTCTGTAAATGACATGGTAAAAGCTCTGCCGCTGCCCGGATTTACTGCACAACCACACTGCCCGGACCACTTACCCATTTCTGTAAAACAACATGTCCATCATTCTGATGAACACTGGTCCGTGAGATCAATAAGAAGGTCGGTATACAACGCCTCAGCTAAGGGACATGTTAGGGTTTCTCGTCATGCTCAGGATGGGTTTATTTCCATGCAGGACAGATGCTTTTAGCCACAAATTGTATTTGCGTAAGTGGCCTCCAAGGCCCATTAGGGAGGTCAGTTTTGACAGAGCTCTTTAAGAGGGCCAGGGTCTATCACTAACCAACAACCTAATCCAAAAACAGACAGATTTACTCCGTCCCCAGAGGAGATAGAGAGATGAGGATTAAATAGCGGTAACCCAATTAAGACAAGGCTGATGGAGTAAAAAAACAGGGATTTAAGAGAAAAAGAGGTTTATGTTTAGGACAGAGTGAGTGTTGTCCTGTTGTGAGACGCGAGACGAAGAAATGTTTACATTCGGTCTGCAGGTAATCCATCACTGACACATGAGGTCTGCCTTCAAGAGAAGTGGTGGAGAAGAAACGGATTCACACAAGAATTGTTACTTTATTATTCTCAGGCAAGTCAATGATTTCAAAAATATATTCCCGCCCAATGAATTCTCTGTCAATTGACTAATCTGTTATTTGATCTAGGCTAATTGTTTCAGCTCCAATCACTGGTTAGTATTACATGGTTAGCCTCAACCCTTAACCTTATGTTCCCCTCCCTGCCGTTAACTTTTAATAAACCACATTAAGAGTTAAAACAATATGTGGATGCAATGTTCCAGCTTTGCTGCTTTTCTTTGTGTTACATAATTCTAAACTCAATATTTTGGGACTCTGGGGTCTCTTTCACACATTGTGGACTGGTAATTTATCAGCTAACCTTCCCAGAACCAAAAGTGATAAAAAAAAAAGTCATATGAACTACATTCAAGAAGATTTCAATCTTGCGTTTTTCCTCACATATCCAGGAGGAGATGACAAGACACAGACCAGCAGACGGCGGTAAGGCAACACTTATGGATGACAACCGCCAAAAAAAACTTACAGAAAGATGGGGGCAAGCCAGATATGATTTGCATTCACCAGGAAGGAGACGTTGGTTATTTTCAATGGTGAGCGGGGAGCTGTTGTCCAGCGCCATTGTTTTTGTAATGTATGAAATATTCAACAAGGTTGAGAGAAAAGGTTGTTTTTTGTGATCTACTTGAATCAGAAACACGTATTCGATACATCAGAGGAGTCTTGTGAATGATCCGTTCGCTCCTCGCCAGATGGACTAGGGATGCTAATTTAGATTTCTGACCAATAGCTGACCCTTGTTAACCGCTCAGTAACCTTTAACCGACAAGCAGGCAGCTGAGTCCCAGTACACCCGACATACTTTCCGCATTCCACTTCCGGACAACTGCAGAGTTGTTCCGGTCACGCAGCCCCGATGTTGCGTGCATTGTCTTGGACACATGCATCCATTTTCCTGGATACACGTGTACAAAGAATAAATAAGCAGAGCTTTGTTTTGCAACTAAAAACTATTCTTGGTTTAATAAATCAAAGTTCATTGCTGTAAACCAAAATTAAATACAGTTTAAAGTGCCGTTGGGACCTAGTAAGGACGTAGGCTATAACAGGGCGAGTTAGCCATACATTTTCCGCGGCTCTGTATTCCTTACCTAACCTTTTTATTGATAAGGTTTCAATGTTTTAATTATTTGCTAGCTAAAGAGGATAAGGAGAGAACTTCCACTCTCCTGAAACTTCTCCTGGCTTCTGAAGTGGTTGCAGTTCCACTCTGGTTCCATATGAGGGCGCTCCCAGGGGAGTGCAGAATGGATGGTGGTCTATGGAGCTAAACCCCTCAAAATCCACTTTTCTCAGGATATAATTGTCTAGTAATTTGAATGTTGTATTTGTAAGGGGAGGCTAGAAAAATACACTGCTGGGTCTTAGATTTTTTTAAAGTCGCTTTTTGTTCTAAAAAGCCTTTTAAAATGTCAATGACCAGGATTACTGCTTTAAAGCAAACTCTGAGTAACTTCCTTTTTTCTCAAGGCATCAACAACACAGCTGACAGGTTATACTCTCCCTTTCAATTAAGGCATGCATACCTGACCCGAGCCCAAAGGGGCCCCAATGGTACCCGACGGGCCGGACTGGGCTCGAACAAATGTTTAATTATGGTCAGGTTTGGGTCGAGCTCAGTCACATCCGTGTGATAAGACATTTGTTGTAAAATGGTGCTGTGGCTGCTTTAAAAGGCGCTCAGTGCCTGTGGGGGTGTGTGGTGGTGTGTGTGTGTGTGTGTGGGGGGGGGCAGTAAGTGGGCAGAAGAGATATAGGGTAAGAGGAAGCACACGTATAGATTGGACCGGAGCAGAGTTTAAGTTTTGTACACAGTGTGTGCGGTGTCCAAAATAAACCCCAGGCTTTGAGCCAAGTTCATTCATTTGCTCACCAGAAACGGGATTTTAACCCCGACATTATTCATTTTATAACGTCGGCCCTGGAGGCAACGAGTCTCCCCCAGTTTTCTGGCCGCATTCGGAAACAAAGCAATCAGGAAAGGTTAACACATTGAACATTTTAAGTAAACAGCTTATCAAGGTGCGCTTGTTGCCCCGTGTAGGCTGATGCGCTCATCTGTTGACATTTCCAAATGCCTCCCTACAGTTAATAAAAGCGGGCTTTTCACACAAAGACATAGCCTACATGTGTCATTAGTATGAGAAAAAAAATGAGATTTTAACTGTTTCGGGGTTGGGTTGGGCTCGGGTTCAGTCACGGCTCTGTCGGACACGGGCCGGGCTCAGATAGAAAGTTTTGGCCCGATCTGGACTCCACTGTCAATACACGTGCTAGAAAGAGGTTTGGTTTGCTAATGTTTTAAAGACCACGCAGAAATATTCACTCTGACATTCTGGCCTCGCTTCGGATTCCATCAAGCCGGATCTCTGGTCGTAATCAGTACTTCACTGACCAATCAGCATTCATTAGCAGAACGCTAGCATGTTATGGGCAACAACAACTCAACCTGTTAGAAATCAAAAGGACATAAGCACTCGTTCATTCAACTTTTGACCAATAGCCCGTGTTGAACTTGCACAAACTCCAATCAAATCTGAATTTTTTCAACTACAATCAGGCAAAAGAGACTAATTTAGCCGTCTGGCTCCATAGCGTCCCATTCCTTTTGCACTCGCCTGCGATCACCCCTAGTGGATCTCTGGTGGAACTGCAACCCAATTCGGTACAATGGGGCTTAATAGGGAGTGAACAGGCAGTCTGTAGACGGGCTCCGTTCTGACCCTAAAAACACCTTGAGGAAAACAATATCCACAATCTAAAAGTAAAGTGGCAGACTGGTTGTCAGTATCCCACTGCCCTGTGTCTAAAACCTGCCTCCTCCATCACACATTGCTACTATTGTCTAGTTTCAGCTTATGAATAACATCAAAGAGACAAAAGGCATGTCCTGCCTTGAGAACTTAGTTTGGTCCTGCGGTCTGGGGGTTCTTTAAATGTTTACAGCAGTCTTGTTAAATCTTTAATAACTTACCCAGACTCGGTCGCATGACAGTCTATGACACGAGCCTGTAAAATAAACAGTCGTCGCATGCCAACGTACGTAGCTTGTGTTGGTGGGTTAATTGGTCCGCTAATTACGCGGTAATTCATTGAACCTTTAAATATTTTTGATACTCGGAGACGTTCAACAGAAAACGACCAAAAATAGGCCAAATGGCTGAGATGCGGGAATCTAGAGTGTTAAATTAGTAGAAACCCACACACATTCAACATGCGCCTTGTTCACTATATGTAAATTAGCCTTCAACTTCACTGCCAAAGCGAAGACCAACTAACAAGCTAACATAACCAAAACCAAAAGAAACACTTAACTCTGAAAGAAAACGGTGCTCTAGTAGGCCCAAGTTAACAAAACATAGGTTGTGGTAATGTCAGAAACATTTCAGTATAGGAGCATCCAAGAAAAACCACACGCTGTATTCTCATTCAAACTCAACGGCGGACCTCCTTCACTAACAACTTGTCTGCTTTAAAAAAAAGAAAAAAAAGAAAAATGGCGTGTTTAGCCTAATTGTAGTTGAACTCACCGCTCCAGCTGAGGAGGCAGAGAAATAGCGGTAGAAGTGTTCTGTGCATGCGAGCCATGTTCTTTGAAAAGCTGCTTGTCGTATCCACTCCGAAATAATGTGAAGTGGTGTGTCGCCGAGAAGTTGAAGCCAACAGCCCGGAGACTGAGGAGAGGCGGAGGAGGAGGGAGGAGGGAGGAGGGCGGGGAAGGTGGGGAGGTGGGGGGCTCAATTAAAGTCTCAGTCTGGCGGGGTCCTCCTATTGTGGAGGCTTTATGTGTGTTTGGTTGAAGCAGCTTATCGGTGTTTTCTTCTACTACAACTCCTAATTCACACAGATTTTTTTTTTTCTTGGGTAGAAAGTCCTCAAGGTCAGGATAACAAGCCTACCTTATCACTCGTGCACACCTTTTAGCCGAAATCACGTGTTGGCTGAATTCAGTTTAACCGGGACACCATTTGCATTTCCATTGTGGGTTAAGGTGAGAAATCCGTTGACACATGGTCCTGAATTTAATTTTGAAGTACTGCACAACATTTTTGGAAATAGCCTAGATGTACGCTTATAATGCTTTCTGGATTAGATTGATAAATCATATCTACGGCCAGCAGGCGGTTAGCATAGCTTAGCAGTGGTGGTATTCAGATCATTCACTTAAGGTGCCATTTATGTAATTCACAACATTAATATAGCAGTAAACCATGTAAAGATATTGCATCTTCCACACTTCACAACTACATAGCATCCTTCAAACGGGCCGGGCATGCAAGTGATCAATACAATTATTTTTTCAAATCAATTTGTCAAAATATTGATTTATTTAGTAAGTAGCCATGTAATAAGTGAGCGGGTTATTATTGCAACTAGAAGCACTCTGGGTGCGCAGAACTTTGAGAAGCCATGTCCTATCTCAATGTTTTTTCACTGTGAATGTGTGTGTGTGTGTGTGTATGTATATATATATATATATATATATATATATATTTTTTAGATTAATCAAACACTACATACATACAGCACAAATGCCCTTTCCAAGAATGTTAAACAATTGGAAAAATTAATTGCTTAAACAAGTTTCATGAAAATCAGGCTCGTTTTTGTTTAATCCCGCTGACAGACAAACGGAAAACAGTACCAGAAAATGGCGCACAGTTAGTGACCCCAATGCTGTGGTTGGTCCACCAGAGAGGGCAGGCGGAGCTGATGCAGACTCGCTCTTTTAACATCGCTGTGTGTGTGTGTGTGTGTGAAGCGACGTGTCGTTTTTTCTGGTCTCCGCTAGAGTTGTGAGTAAATGGTTGCCACGCCCGAACAGACAAAGAAAAGAGCATTGACGAGAGACCATGAAACTTCCAAAACAAGTGAAACCTAAAAAACAAATTTGTTGCAATTAATGCTCATCGCCACATGTGCCGCAAGAACAAAAACGGAGATCTCCGAGATTGTACCTTTAATTATAAAAGCTGAGTTCTATCACCTTACAAATCACAAATTAGCTTGGTCATCTTAGAATTCATATGGTAAGTCATAAATCAGCCACATTTGATTAATCGATTTGATTAATAAAAACACCTGGGCGCCCATATATAGAGGGTTACTCCTCGACGCAGCGGGCCCGGGTTTGACCCCGACCCTGACCTCCCACCTTTTATGTCTTTAGCTGTCTTGACAAAAATAAAGACCTGAAATGGCCCAAAAAATAATCTTTAAATAAAAACAAAGTGATAAACACCTTAGCAGCCGTTTAAAATTCTAGTTATTCTAATATTTCTAGCCGTTTCTAGCTCGCCCACACATTTTTTCTCCAGGAATTATATGGTCTGATTAACCTTTTTAACCTAATTAAAATACAGCCAGGATAATATTAATTTTAGCATGTCTTCCAACACAGGAATAAATTAGAGATAAAATAAACAGCCCCGATACACACAACACAGTGTTCAGAGCATGGGTGATTTTAGACCCTTTTTAGACCCTTCAAGAAGTTGGTAATATCATGACGCAGATTAGAACCCAAATTGAAACATAAGCAACTAAAATTGCTGAATGTTAGAACATTGGGTCAAAATGGTCGTTACTACTTTGATTTATAAAGTGTCAGGTTTGGTTTCATCATAGTGTCGAAAACAGCTGACGTCGAGTGGCTAGCGCAGAGATTATCGGCTAATGAAAGTTCTGATTGGGGGGGGGGGGGGGGGGGGAGATATCCGTGTCACATTCTCATTAGAGGCCGAGTCCCCCTAAAGGTCTGATCCTAGACTCGCCCCTGGTTCAGAGTGAGTGTTGAGCAAAGGTTACATACGCTGGACTTCCTCCAGTAAAGCTTCTGCTGTTCCCATCACTGACTGTAGAGTCACCTTGGCCGACAGCTGCAGCAGAAAAGCTTCCTGGAGTCGGTCCGCCAGCTGTCCAGCTCCGTCACACATGAGCCTGCGGACACAGCACAGGTATTAGACATGGAGACGACCGTATTATGGCTTATAGAACCCTCACAGCCTGCTATAGGTTTACCAGAAGGAGCTTCCACACATATCGTATGTGGGGGAACTCCCATTGTGAAATGGTGACTGAACATTTTACAGCTCATCATTACTATGCAGGTAAAGCACCCCCAACTTGAATCAATATGGAATTCATTTAATGGAATCATAAAAGTGATTTGTTATGGACAGCTGGGATTGAAATGTTTGATAGACTGTTTAACGTTCTAAATTTCTACATATTTGAAGGAGTTTTTTAAGGTTTGAAGAAGATAACGTACCCAGTATTTGCCACAAAATAATAACCTAATATGAGCTTCAAGCTGAAAGGAGGACAGCAGCAGCTGCTCACATGTGTAAAGGAGTATCTTGCACTTCATATCAGGGAAGGTTTGGTTTGGATTTGAGCCAAATCCTCTCTCCACTCTAAAGAAAACCATCTCTCACATTAAATATATGTATTCCAAAAAAAAAAAAACCTTGGCCCACCATTCAGTCCTTTGTTAAGGCTCTAATAACTCTGATACTGAACAATCTGATGAACTAAGCTCTCCAGATTGGATGGTGTTGTGGAGCAGTAATCTAAGTTAGCAGTTAGTAAGTTTTTATTTAAAAATTACTTTTTAAAACTACAGGTACAAATTGCTATTTGTGAAATTAATTACAATATAAAAAAACAGAACAATTAGAGACAGACCAAATCTAAAACAAACCAACATATATTACAGGGATGGAGATCTATAAAAAGGCTTGCCTGTGGAGATGGCTTTTTAGAGGCGGCATGAAACGGTCTAAAGATTCATCAATTTAGAGACATCTGATCTTTGGTGGTGTTGAAGCAATCATGGAGGGAGGAGTTAAGTTAGGTTGTTGGCTTTGGCAGATAAATACTGTAAATCAGTTTATCTTCAACACAACAGCGAAAGGACACGTCATGAAAGTGGCTCAGCCACGTTTCTCTAACCGTCTCCCTGTCTACTCCCCCTGACTGAGACTTTACTGTTCCTGAATCTCATAACAAAACTTTTTTTTTTTTTGCTTTCTTACAGTTTTCCCCTATTCCCTCTTTAATTAAGAGTGTCTGATTGTCCCTGCGCTGCAGTCATTTCACTGCTAACTCTACTGCGGTCCTGGGGAGGGTGTGGAGTGGACAGGCATGTGCTACATCCATGACAGATGGTACGGCCAGCCTCTTCCCCTCTTCACCTGCCACATACCGGGGAAAAGGGAGCTTCACCCGGACAGCATGACATGGTGGAAATTGGTGCCACGCCCCCAAAATCAGCCCCCCACCCTCTGTGCAGGCGCCCTGACAAACCACACGGCTCTTATAACTCAACTTTGACTGGAAAGCTCCTAAACTTTGGAACTAGAAGATCAAGTCTATCTCCTCTTAAAACACCCTTCTCTGATCCATGCCCTCTTTTAAAAAAAATATGTCTTAACTCCTCACAAAAGGGTTTTGAAATGCGACATGTAGAACTAAAGTCAGAAACAATATTGGAGTCATAGTGATTGGGGGTGATGTGATATCGCAGTAAAAATCTATATGTGTCTCCCTGGCTCACACAAACATCACTGGCCTTTGGAAATAGTCTGTTTTATGTAAAGAGAGTGGAAACAAAGTCACAAGCTTGTGTGAAAAAGTCTTTGAAGTGGGCAGAAATCCCAAACCCCATCTGAAATCCATCTTTTCCCCTGTAATGGAGAGGCAGAAAAAAGAAGATTCCCTTCTGCCAAAGCTTTCTTCTACTGTACTTTAAAATCAGCTGGGCCTCTTTGTTAAATCCCTTCCCCTCACCTTCTCCTTGCTTCTTCTCTCTTTTCATTCTAGCCATCTCTGGTGCTGTTGTGTGGGAAAGAAAGAAGGCTTAAAATGGTCAGACTCAAACAGTTTTCTGTCATCTTAACATTTTTACTATGTTTTACTGAGTTTGTACTGATTCAGACGCAAATCAGCTCTAGGTGTTGTATACAAAAAATATATTTTTACTTTAAATTTCTTTTTGACACAAGGATTAACCTGTTAAGGACTCAAAGCTTTATTTGTATTTATTTCATAAGATTATTTGAATGATAAAGTATAATGGTAATGTTCTTTTCTATAACCAATGAAAGTAAACTAGCTGTTAACACACTTTAGACTGTAGAATACCTGACTTAAAGTTATAATCATTAAGGTTTTCATTACATCAACCCCCATTTTTGATAATATTTATATTCAAAGGATTCAGTAAATACCTCACTGCATAGTAGTTCTCATTGTTAGTGACAGAAGGAACCCTGGAAACACCTGCTGACAGCCATACTTCATTACCAATGCATCTTCAACAGCAAGACATGCTCTTTTTTAGGCATTTTTGACAGCAGATCAGTTTTAAATATTGCAGGGAGGAATAGAAAAAGAAGGACCAGACAGGGTGAGCTGTCAGATAACGAGCTGCAGGCGACAGCTCCACAGCAAAGGAAAAAGCCCAATTTTTTAACTTCTCACTTTATCAAAACAATGTGTGTCTATTTGGCTGCACTGTAACAGTTGCTCTGTGTTGTGTTCGTGACAAAGTAGCTGCTCAAGGAATCTTTGCTGCTCCCAGGAGTCTGGGATATGTAGTATTAAAACACAAGTTATTACCACCGCTAACCACAGGTGTCCTGATAACTGGAATATTAAGGATTTTAAATCTAAATATTGTTTTCTATCACGACATAACAAATATCTGCGGAACAGACTACACAGATGTGTGTAGTATACAGAACAAATACTGATCATATAAGTATTTAACAATTCCTCTGTACCTGGGAGACAAGGGAAAAGAAGTAGTACCACACCTAATCTGTAAGAGGTTGAGGGTTTAGCAGCCTACTTCACATGTGGAAAACAGCTCAAATGGTAAAATGATCAAAATGGATACAGCAGAGACCTCTTGACTTTTAGCCCCTGGTAGTGATCACACTGGTTCTGTCAGCCAGGCGAGAGTGAGGCAACAGGATATTGAACCAAACATCTCTGCAGACATGAATAGTGCAGTGACATGTTGAAGAAGTGAATATTCAGAAGCTTACACAACACAGGGAGGTAGAGGTGCAGGTTCAGGTACAGATGGCTAAAAAGGAAGGCAGGAAGCAACAATCTGGCAAGGAAGGAGTGGAAATGGCTGATGAGGTAAAGTGGAAACAGGTGAGCAGGGGACTGAGCGAGTCATGTGACTGGGACAGGTAGAATAAGTCTGAGGGCATCTGGTGGATGGATTGAGAATGGCAATGCACGGGCCTGGGGAAAGTGAAATATGGCCGGAGACAGGGGGATTGTCTTATTTCTCTAGTTTGTGCCTCCTCATCTCCTCTTTCCGCCGACCTTTCTGACCCGGAAATCTAGCTCACCATCTTAAGGGACGTCTCAATTCCTGAAATCCATCTCGAGTACAGAGGAGAAAGGAGGTTTGCCGGAGGGACTTTGCATGAGAATGCACAGGTGTATCCTTTGTGGAATTCCTTTCAGCACTTGCAACGTATAAAAGAGGTGTGACACACACAAACCATGGCAGCAGGGCCACACGTCATGTTTAGCTGACGGCACTTAGAAACAACGGCTCCAAAGCATGGTTGTCAAATTTAGCTGAAAACCTATTCTCAGGTTCATAACCTTAACCAAATTGCACTACCGACTCCTCCACTTGCCTCTCTTTCTTCCGTTTTAGTCTGTCCCCCCGAGGAAGCATGGGAGAGACACGTGAGTTAAGAGGAAAGGAAGGAAATGTGTTTTTAGAAGGATGAAACATACCTTACCTCTGAAGCGTCACATGAATTCGTCAGATGGATGGGTGGAGTTAGCTTTCAGCTGCGCTGCTTCGGGGAAGGCTGTTCTCGTGTATCCTCGCTCATAGCTCCTCGGAGATCCCTCCTCAGTCCTTGCTCCTCAGGGCAGGAATAAGAGCTGTGAGATGGCCTTAACGACTTCCGTTTCTAGCGAGGAGCAGGTACATTTCAAATAAGAGACTTCCACCCATTGTGACAGGATCCTACACTGATACAATATCATAGTGTGTATTTACAGCATTAGCCACTCCCCACCTGACCTTTATGTTAACAATTAAGTGCCCATTTAACATTATTGCCAACGTTTCAAATCTTGAAATAATGCTGACAGTCAAAATGGCTTTTTGTCTTAAATTTGACCACTGCTGCATTGGACACAGTATGCAGAGTTACATCTAACACAAGTCTTTCTCAAATTACTCCTTATGTCATTTAGCTGACACTTTATATCCAAAGCCTCTTGCAATTGATATGTCAGGGGTTGCACGCCTCTGGAGCATGAGTTAAGTGTCTTGCTCAGACACCTCACATTGGTTGATGTATCGCAGTGGGAATTGAGCTCAGATCTCCCACACCAAAGGCACGAGTCATGTCCACTGTGCGATCACCACCCATACCATACACAGCTGTAATTATAGTGGCTTTGAGCTGGACTGTGCCAAGTACAAAAGAAATACAAAAAAAACCTGTGCTCTTATTCAGGCCAACATAGGGATAATCATCCATCCTGGCAAAAAATAAACCTTTGAAGTAGTCACAAGACATTGTACTCATGCTCACCATCATCTTCATGATCCATGTCTCCAAAAGCCTGAAGCCCACACACTGGCTGCTCGGCTCACACAGATTGGGGGCAGAGTGTTTCACCACAGGGATGCCAGACAAAGACAAGGTCCAATGGTTTGAACAGACTCTGTCAGAGGAAGGGGTGGGGAACGTAAGAAAGGACGCCATTCACCCCACAAAAAAGAAAAGTGCCAGAAGGTTCAAGGGGTGTGCTCCCATATTTGAGAAACAGGATTTTAATAACTTGTTTATGCTGACCAAGGAAGAAAAGATTTATGTCCGTGTCTTAAAGAAAATTACAGCAATCACATTAACAAGCCTCCAAATAAGAAAAGGACTGCTCTGCCAGAAGCTACATCATTGGACACATTTGTGTGTGTGTATTAACTACTTTTACTAGTTAACAGTGAAAATAGAGTTGCACAAAAAAAAAGGGTCTGTGTTGGTCCACTTTGGACATTTTTTCATTGCACGGTAGGGCTCAGCTTGTCTTTCTTTTTAGGTTTCCATTGACAAAAGTTGGTAGCATCTGGTATCGTTTTTAGCACCAGACTGGTCGAGGTTCCAAGCGAGCTGAGCTGATACTACAAGGTGGAGTTGAAACAGTGCAGACCACTGATATGTCAGAGAGAATTGTCAGTAGTGACACAGGACATTCTGCACAAACCTGCCATTTTCAAATAGCCAAGCTTGTTGTGATATGCAGGGCATGGTGGACCAAAATGCTGAGAACAGGCGGAATTTCTTTGCCTGAATTGAATTTTGAGCTGATAACACAAGGAATCCAAACTGAGGCAGGCAAAAACGTCCAGAAAGCAAAAGGAAAAAGCGATGAGTACAGAGAACGCAGGGAAGATTAACATGCACCACGCTGACGCAGAGACATGCTACAAACAACATGATCGGACACGAGACGATGAGCACACAGAGGCTAAATACAAGAGGTAATGAGCAAACAAGGAACAGGTGATACAACAGGTGAAACACATCAGGGCAGGGCAGAACAATCAGACAGGAGGAAAAACACAGGAAGTAAAACTAGATAAGACCAGGGCCAAAAACCGAGATGTCAAAATAAAACAGGAAGGAGAACATACACTTACTGGAAAACACATGAAGAAAACACTACAACAAGACAAGACAAGGGAGGAAACACGGACAGGAAACAGTAAACAGAACTAATAACAGGGAACAGAAACCTACACAATAATCACTGAATCATACACAATCAACAGGAAACAGAAATCTGCACAACCCCAACAGAAATATACACAAACACAACAAAGCTACTGTCGGCCACTGTTCATTTATTCAACCAACCCAGATAAAAAATAAAATAATTGCAACCAACAACAGTATGCTACCATTGTGAATACGTTTTTTATTCCATTCTGAAGAATTTAGAAACAAGCCTCTCAAAACGCTGTTTTTCTTCCTGAAGATGTATCTGCGTGAACCGACCTTGAACCAATTTGTCTCCTATGGAGCCTCTCTCTTATCCAGCTACTCTCACATCGTTTAAGTAAATGGAGCGATTGTTAGAAAATGCATATGTCCTTTAGTGTCTCATTGAACCTTTAGAATAGGGATCTTCAACAGGGGGTTCGGGGCTCTTAGGGGTCAGTGCAGGGGGGGGGGGGGGGGGGGGGGGGGGGGGGGCTCCAAATATATTGTTAATCTTAATATGAATCCAACATATCATTAGCACATATAAATCCCCACTGCTTACATAGTCACCAAGGCTATCCACATACACAGTTCATCCTAAGGGTTCACTGTGCTACATGTATGTTTAACATTAAAAGATGATTTATAAAATCATGGCAACAATTAGAAGGCTATTTTAATTGCTTAGTATTCTTTGCAAAAAGCTGTAAAGGCTTTAGGCGGCCCTACACTTTATTGTATGCCCAGTTTATAATGCAACTTCTTTTTTTCTTTTTTTACAATATATGTAGTAGGGCATCCCTGCTCTGTTTTTCAGTTAAGGGTTCCTTGGCTTAAAAACCGTTGAGGAGCCCGGCTTTAGAACAACGTGAACTGGACCCTACTTTGTGTCACTTTGTTCTCCGAGTGCTCGTCACTGCTTTCAGAATCAACTCAGGTCGAGCCAGGAAGTGATAAAAAACAGTTGTGATCAGATTGTTTTGTAACAGCTCCGTACATTACGCCGTACACTACGCCATGCACTACGCCATACAATTGGCAAAATGCAGATGTTCCTCTAAATGGTTGTTCATGAATAGAAAAGGACTCAGCCGGTGTTGCATGGAAGATGATGTCACGGCAGTTTTCCTTTCAGGTGAGATTCCCACCTACACTGAGGGGGAGCTATCTGCAGTGGTACGTGAAACAGAGAAAAGTACCTGGTTGCAAAAAAGTGAGTGGAATCATCCAGAGCAGAGCCATACCATACATTGGAGTTCAATGAGTTTCAAGAATGGGAGAACAGTAAACGTTGCAGTGAGTAAGCATGCTGCCATTTTGTCCCAGTGGCCAACTGCAATACTGCAACAACAAAAAATGGAAATCATCAGTGGAAATCCTTCATGTCTCGCTGCAGTTTGAGGGCATTTTAAGATGCAGTGATTAGGCCAGTGTAATACTCAAACTTGGGGCGAACTCTAGCTCACCCAGTAGAATGTGCACCCAATGTAGGCTGTGTCCGTAGCAGTGGTGGGGGTTTGAATCTGACCCGTGGCCCTTTGCTGTTTGTCATCCCCCTCTCTCTCCCCTTTCCTGTCTTCAACTTATTCTATCAATTAAAGGCCATGAAAGCCCCCAAAAAAGAATAAGCAGATTACTGTCCCAAGAGTTAAATGGTGTACTTGCTGCATCCTCATCGCTCTCACCGCAGTATCAACAGGACAGCTGAAACCTCTTGATTAAACCTCCTCTTATCAAGCCCCCAGTGTTTTGCTATGACCACATTCCCAAATCGTGCAGGCAGAGCTCATCTTGTAGCGGCACAATGCATCACCCAGGAAGAGTGTTCACGTTTGGCCAGAGAGAGAAGGAGAGAACAGTGATAACATCTGCCTGGCCGGGCCGTCGATTACACAGTGTATTACCATGACACTTGTGTTTACGGCTGTAATGATAATAGCCAAGTGGAAAGATCCTGTGATGTGGTGGGCTCATCACTGATACATTATATTTGTATCACTGGGAAAAAGACATGACATAAAAAGGAAAACCACAATTTAACTTATTTTACAGTGACTGCATGCAATGAGTTATCCCCTTCAGAAAAGCTTCCAATGGGACGTGTATTTCTTTCTTTGCTGCATTATATATGTGTTCATCCCCCAGCTGAAAGAGAAAAAAGAATTTAATATTAGACAATATTAACTTTGTAATGTACTGCAATACTTATGAAAGAAATCCCCTCTCACAGGCTCTGTATTTATTTATTCTGTTTCAGCTTTTCATCGTGGTATCTCGTTTGGTTTAAGATCTAAGTTCCTCTACACTGACCGGTCTATTCTATGTTCTGTCAGAGCTTTATTAAACTGTAATATCATCAAATTCTGTTTATCATAGCCCCTTTTCCATATTTAGAACATGTGGGCACACAAGAATACAATAGGTGAAATGCTACCAACTCTTCTTAAAGAAATTAATATGTCAGGGTTTTGCTTTCATCAAGTCATCTTATAAATAAAATAGAGTATATTTTGTGTAAAACTGGGTTATTGGACACGTAGTTTAGCTAAATTACTTATTTAAAGATATTTAAAGCTTTGGCTCAAATTTGGATTACTAATTATGAAATGTTTGATGTGTTATTTCTTAACTAATGCTATGTGGCTACTCCACATAGCATTCAGGGATGGGGGGGGAAACGTGCTCTGGGTTATTGGCATTTCTTTAACCCTCATGTTGTCCTCGGGTCAAATTGACCCATTTTCTTATGTCAACGTTTTTTTTCCCTACCCAGTTACCCAAAATAACATGACTGACTCCACACAACGCTCTTTGGCAAGTGCAAATCTCTACTTTCATCAATTTTAGGGTGTCTTATTCAATTTTACAGCATGTAAGTGTTTTTGAAATAGTATTGAGTAAAAGTTGACATATTCCAGTCTGTGATTATCCATCAACATCCATTCTTTTCCTGTTAGTCTAAATAATTCCTAATTTCTGCTTTTCTATCTCAAACATTAGGTATAATTTCCTATAAATGAGGTTTATTGACCATAAATTAAAAGTTAATAAGTCAGTGTTACGTAGTGTTGAAAACGTCAATAAAAATGACAAACATTGAAAAAAAGCGCAAAAAGTGATGAAAAAAAAGGACAAAAACGTAAGAAAAACGTAAAAACATTGATTAAAAGCGTCAACAAAAGTGTTGATTCTCAATTTTGACGGGAAGACGACACGAGGGTTAAATCAGAATCTTCATGGCCGGTGCTCAACTGCACACAGAGCCGCTGTAACAGTCGTGTAAGAGAAAACTCCGATTGGACAGATAGTCCAGCTAGCTGTCTGGATTTACCCTGCAGAGACCTGAGGACCAGGTAACCATAGTCCTCAGATTGGACAGATAGTCCAGCTAGCTGTCTGGATTTACCCTGCAGAGACCTGAGGACCAGGTGACCATAGTCCTCAGATTGGACAGATAGTCTAGCTAGCTGTCTGGATTTACCCTGCAGAGACCTGAGGACCAGGTGACCATAGTCCTCAGATTGGACAGATAGTCTAGCCAGCTGTCTGGATTTACCCTGCAGAGACCTGAGGACCAGGTGACCATAGTCCTCAGAAATCCACCAAATTTAAAATATGTATGCATCCAGCGGAAGTTCGTTTAGCACCGGAGCAATCCCAGAAGCAGAGGATATACTGTAGACTAAAACAAACTCAATGTTCATTATTATAAAAACTACAATTATTCAGCAAAAATAGTTACGTTTTGTTTATATTTAGGCATCACTTTTTCACTTCCACTAACAGTGAACTCTAAACACTACTGAATAAATTGAGCACACAGTCACAATTGATCCTGAAGAAAGACAAAAACAGAAAACCATGTTTGTGGAGGCTAACTGGAACAAGAACTATTAGATATACTACCCAGAATTCCTGATTTGATTATAGTTGGAGCATTGTGTATTGTGTGTTGTGGAGGTGTGTGCGTGTGTGTGTGTTTTTGTAAGGCGGAGGGCATAAATGGGTTATGGGACCTCAGGATGTTTTGGGG
The DNA here is from genome assembly GCF_008692095.1 of Etheostoma spectabile. Taxonomy (NCBI): domain Eukaryota; kingdom Metazoa; phylum Chordata; class Actinopteri; order Perciformes; family Percidae; genus Etheostoma; species Etheostoma spectabile. Next base: position 11,209,222 of record NC_045745.1, on the reverse strand, counting down.
GAGGGGGGTAACTGATTGTACCTCCTGCCATTGCTCAGATCCTGTGACAAGGTTTGCCCTGAAGGGGACTGTCATGTTACCATTGACCCCCCTAGGAAAGATTGTTGCCATGGCCACAAGACGCCTTAATGAACTAATGAATCACTCTGGCACACCTCAGCTTAGACACATCAGTGTCTCGTTGAGGGCACAGAGGGAGGGAGGGAGGAAAAGAGGGGGCGGGGCCAGGACTCCATACAGACACAATACAGGGTTTTGGTCCAGGACCCAGGTGGCCAATTGTCCCCCCAAATGTAGTGAATCCAAATTTGGTCAGGGCAGCTCTTAATCACCAGCAGACAGCACACTTCACATCCACTCTTTTCTGATTACATTAACAAGACGCCTGAGACTGCACCATCTATATTTCACTCACATAATGGAGAGACTGTAACCACTATTGTGTGACTGTGTATGGCTATGAGAAATGCGATATGAGATATGAGGTATGCAATAACGATATTGCATATCTACACTGATAAAATACAACAAATAGCTTGTTGAAATAAGAAAGACAGGAAAAAAATCAAACTCTTTTTTTCAAACAAATTGTACATTGAATTGAAGACAAAAGGCACCAATAAAAAAGAGATGGATGATATATGCTATATTTTACAGTGCAGTTTTCTGCTGATACTATTATAGGCAAGGCAAGGCAAGGCAAGGCAAGGCAGCTTTATTTGTATAGCACATTTCAGCAACAAGGCAATTCAAATGCTTTACACAAAATCAGTTGAACAGATAAAACACAAGAAAAAACAGTTAAAATCACAAGCATTAAAAACCGGTAAACACATGAATAGACAGTTAAAACAAAGAAAAACAAAACACGAATAAAATTTACAGTGCAGCATAAGAATTTAAAGATGATTATGCATTTAAAGAAAGGCACATCAAATAGAAGTCTTCACCTTGATTTAAAAGAACTGAGATAGCAGCGGATCTACGGTTTCTGGGATTTTATTCCAGATGAGGAGCATAAGAAACTGAAAGCTGCTTCACCCTGTTTAGTTCTGACTCTGGGACAGAAAGCAGACCTGTCCCAGATGACCTGAGAGGTCTGGGTGGTTCATAGTGTATAGCAGATCAGCATATATTTTGGACCTAAACCGTTAAGTGATTTATAAACTAGCAAGAGTACTTTGAAATCAATTCTTTGAGACACAGGAAGCCAGTGTAAAGCCTTCAGAACTGGAGTGATGTGATCCAGTCTCTTGGTCTTAGTGGACTCGAGCAGCAGCGTTCTGAATCAGCTGCAGCTGTCTGATTGATTTTTTAGGGAGACCTGTAAAACCCCGTTACAGTAGTCAAGTCTACTGAAGATAAAGGCTGGACAAGTTTTTCCAAATCCTTTGACACATAAGTCCTTAAACCCTTGATATATCTTAAGGTGATAGTAGGCTGACTTTGTAATTGTCTTAATGTGGCTGTTAAAGTTCAGGTCGAGTCCGGACTACACCAAGATTTCTGGCTTTGTCTGTTGTTTTTAACATTGTTGTTTGAAGCTGAGCGCAGACTTTATCTTTCCTCTCTTGCTCCAAAACAACCACCTCAGTTTTTCCTTCATTTAATTCAGAAAGTTCTGGCACATCCAGCCGTTATTTGTTCGATGCCCTTAGTCAGTTTTTGTATTGGACTATAGTCCCTGGCGATAAGGTTATGTAAATTGTGTGTCGTCCGCATAACTATGGTAACTATTTTGTTTTTCTCCATATCTGAGCCAGTGGAAGCATGTAGATGTTAAACAGAGAGGGCCCCAGAATGGAGCCTTGCGGAACTCCGCACGTCATATTGTACGCTCAGTGCATAATTACCTATACGACAAAGTAATCCCTATTCTTTAGGTAGGATTCAAACCAGTTAGTACTGAGCCAGAAAGGCCAACGCAGTTTTCCAATCGGTCTAGTATATATCGTGGTCGACCGTGTCAAATGCAGCACTGAGATCAAGTAATACTAGATTGAAATTTTGCCATTATCTGTGTTAAGGTGATGTCTTAAGACTGTCTGACAAAGCCGTTTCAGTCTGTGGTGTGTCGGAACCCGACTGAAAGGTATCAAAACTGTTGCTTGACAAGAAATGGTTGAGTTGTTGAAAGACTACTTTTCAAGATTTTACTTAAAAACGGAAGGTTTATATTGGCCTATAGTTGCTCATTATGACTTGTCTAGGTTGTTCTTTTTTAAGAGTGCTTGATCTGCAGTTTTCAGCCTGTGGAAAGATACCTGAAGAAGAAGTGTGTTCACAATCTGTAGAAGATCGAAGTCAAACAATTGGAAACATTTTTGAAAAGTCCGTTGGTAGAACATCAAGGCAACAGTCGAGGTTTTCAGATGTTGAATAATGTCCTCCAGTTTGTATGGTTGATCGTGTGAAATTCTGTCAATTGGAACTATTTTTGCTTGAACACTGTGACAACACATACCTGGACTTGATATGGAGGCACTGACTGTTTTCTAATCTTTTGAATTTTGTCTTTGAAGAAGGAGGCAAAGTCATTGCAGGCCTTGGTAGATAAAGTTCAGATGCTACTGGTACTGGAGGGTTTGTTAACCTATCAACAGTAGCAAACAAGCACGGGAATTATTATTGTTTCTAAGATATATAGAAAAAGGACCTTCTTGCATTCCTCAGTTCCAAATTATAATGCGAAGTCTCTCTTTATAGGAGTTATATGGACCAGGAGATTTGTTTTTCGCCACCTTCGTTCAGCTTTCCTACCCTCTCTTTTTTCTGTTCTCACCAGTAGGACATTCTCCATGGAGATCTTTTTTACCAGATACAACTTTGACCTAGTGGGAGCAATGGCATCAATAACATTTGTGATTTTACAGTTGAAATTATCTACAAGCTCACTGACTGATAGCCCAGAGAGGGCGGGTGTGGGAGAGAAAAGCTGAATAAATGTGTCACTGGTGTTTCAGTGATATACCGTTTTCTGATTATCTTTGTTTGGACACTTTTGGCACAGAGATAGTGCCGTTAAAGAAACACAGAATGATCAGAGAGCAACGTCAGTCACCACAACCTTGGAAATGTTCAGACCTTTGGAGACAATCAAGTCCAGAGTGTGCCCCTTATTGTGGTGGGCTCCGTCACATGCTGAGTCAGTCCATAGTTCTCAAAAACCAACACAGCTCTTTGTCCCCCTGTCCTGGGGGCTGTCAACATGAATGTTAAAATCACCCGCAATGATTACACAATCAAATTAATGCAGATAATAGAGCAGTTCAGTGAAGTCATCAATGAAGGTTGCACAATATTTAGGTGGCCTGTAGATATTTAGAAACATCGCTTAGGGGAAGATCTTAATTGAAGAGCAACATATTCAAAGAAACAAAATTTCCAAACATATTTGCGTACAGTGGAATGAGTCATTAAACAGAATGGCGACTCCACCTCCTTTCTTATTCACTCTATCTCACTCATAAAACTGAAGTTAGGGGAGCTGACTCGATGAGACAGCAGCGCGCGTTATTAGGTCTAACCAGGTTTCAGTTAAAAACATAAAATCTAGATTGTGCTTAGTAATAATCATTGATTAAAAATGATTTTCCTGCCAAAGACCTGACGTTTAGTAAGGCTAGTGTTAGTGTGTTTTCATTTTTTGGGACAGGCTGTAGCTGACGAGGAATGGATGCTAAATTTGCTAAGTTTGCAGTTAAGTGCTTATTCACCATTCTTTTCCTATTACCTATCACAACATAAATTGAGGAAGAATTGAATCCACAGGGCCCAGGCTTGTCTTGGAAAAAGTCATTAGTATCACTAGTCCTGCAGCCAAGGCCCGGCACATATCATAGTGCTTGCCAGATTTTGCACACAAGCGTCCTTATCAGTCTGGGGGAAGGAGTTTTCTGACATCCTGGTAGTGGTGCTTGGCGTTTTACTTTTGCCCGGGTTGAGCCATGGGGGTAGGAAGGGGTGCATATTGATGGAAATAAGGAAAGGTGTGTGGAGACATCAGTAAGACATCGAATCCTCAGAAGGTTCGGGGTTGGGAAGGTTTGAGGGGTGCTGGACGGGTGAAGAGGGGAGTGGAGGTTTCGTGTCTCTGCTCTCTGGTCTCCCATGGTCAAATCTTTGCACAGGCGGGGGCTGTGCTGGATCACTGCCGCACTTTGTTGTGTCTTCCTTTTGTTTTGTGACCTTGGCAGAGGGAGCAGATGTGTAGCGCAGAAAGTAAAGCAGATTAGAGGTGAACAGCTTTACTCCTGGCTTGTTAAGGGAAAGTCTATCTGCTTTAAAAAGATGTCTGCGCTCCCAGAAAATGTTTAAATTGTCAATGAACTTCAGAGAGTGGACGGTACATTCAGTTGAAAGCCATTTGTTTAGTGCCAACAGTCGGCTGAATCTCTCATCTCCTCTTCTGACTGACGGTATAGGACCACTGATAAACACATTTGCGCTTAGGGGGGTGACTGTGTCAAGCAGTTCCCTAAAGTCCATTTTCAGCAATTCAGACTGTTGCTTTACAACCATTTGCCCCTATATGCAGAAAAATGTCTTCACAGTTGGGTGGTCTGCCACGATATCTGGATTTTTTGGTCAAGTCAGACACCATGTCTTTGGAAAAACATAGTATTTTGGTGTTTTAACTGTTTTTAAATCTTTTACAGCAGAGTCACCCACAATCAGGGTTTGAGGCCCAGTTTTAGCTTTTTACTTTTGAATTGCTCTCAGTCCTTACCCTGCTGTGTGGTGATGAGACGCAGTCCCGTCATCAGATGACTGTCCAGCGTCTTGCAGCAGAGAGCAAATCTGTTATCCAGTTGCACACCAGGTTGTTGGGGGGGCATTTTGTTGCTTATTTTCCCTTTGCAGCTGTCCACGTGTGTGCCTACTAGGTACAGGGTTGAAAGGCGCTCTGCCCAGATGAAATGCGGCCAGCCGGTCATATCACAATGTCAGGGCGCTGTGCCCGGCCCGTTAGTCTCCTCCCATTTCCCAGGAAAATGATTTACTCTTAGGCTTCGCACCAGACAAGTTCCAGGGAGGACCGCCACTTGTTGATTTATTACCAGTTCCACCCTCCTGTTTCTTTGTAGTCTTGTTGGTGCTAATTAGCCGTGTGTTAGCATACTTCTGTCCATTGTTATGGGTCCATGGTAAAGTGGTGTCATTTCCACAAGATCCGTTAACTTCCACGTTCACTTCTAGAAGGTGAACCTTGGTTTCCAGAAGTGCAATCTTCTGAAGGAGTTTGTAGTAGTCTTCTACGGAGAAAGGAGGCATCTTGCTGCTAATTAGCTTTAGCTACAATCACTGTAGGACAGGCTTGAGCTATTGGTAGGCCACGCTCACGCAGAAAAATTTTAAAATATGGCAATAGCCTACTATGTCTACAAAAAATGTATAGTCCAGTGTTTTTGAAGTGTCCAAGAGCCGCTGCTCATAGTTTCTCAGAGGAAAAGCACGATTATCAGCAAAAATATGCAAGCAGAAGCAGGAGCAAGCAGCAAAGCGTCTGCACTGTAAGAAGCAGGAAGCAAAGGAGAAGACTTAAAAAATGTTTATTATGAGAAAATACTTGAGTGGAATGTCGTATTTGACATTGCAATGAAAAATAAGAAAAGATACATTGTGCAGCACTAATACTGTGTGTATGTTGGAATCCTCCTTTTCCCCATATATTCAATTCATCATGTAAATTATTCAGTTCTGCATTATTAATCACATTCCAGGTTTAAGGAATAGTTCAACATTTTGGCAAATGAGCTTGTTAGAATCAGAATCAGAAAATTATTTATTGCCGATTAAGAAATTGGACTTGGTGGATGGTGCATACAGAAACACAATATATTGAAAGGAAATCAATAAAAAGGTAAAAGAAATGATAAGGTAAATGAACAAATATGTACAATATACAGGACTGTCCTGGAGCTTCAGGGAATGTAGGACCCAGGTGCAAGACGGCAGACACACGAGTGAGCTCAAGGATTTATTGTAATGAAAGTCAACAAACAAAAGGTGTCCTGGAACCGCAGGCAAAATACTAAAACAGGAACAGGCAAAACATCAGGAACACCGAGACCAGCCGGGTAGACGACACACAGCCACTCCAAACACAATACAATGATCTGACACAGGACAAGGCAAACACACAGACTAAATACAAAGGGTAACAAGGTAACAAGAGGCAGGTGACACAAGGGCTGAGAAACAGGTGGAAAACATCAGGTAATCACAAGAAAACCCCAAAAGACAGGAAGTAAAACAAGACAAGGCAAGACAGAAAACCAGACCGTCAAATTAAAACAGGCAACGGAGCAAAATACAAAAAAGGAAAACAGACCACCAAAATAAGACAAAACACCAAAACCATAACAAGTACATGGAGCTGGTTCCACAGGAGAGGAGCCTGGACCACTCAGAGTAGCTATGTCTGAAGACATTAGCATGTTGAGATCCAATCACAAAGCAGGCAGACGCAAGATAACAACATAACGCTTTTTAATACTGCGTGTAAATGCAAAGGTCTGTGAAATATGTAATTTCCCAGATAACACAGATACAGATGGCATCTTAATGCCCAGGTGGAAATGGGGTCATTAAGTTTTAACCTCAAGACCATTCAGCTTCGTTTCGATAGCACGTTTCAGCGAGGCAATTCAAAGTGCTTTAGATAAAACTTTAAAGAGCAGTTATAATCAATTAAAGAGAATATAAAAACAGAAAAAATAGAACAAGACAGGTGAAATACAAGAATAAAAGTTACAGTGCAGTGTAATAAATGAACAATTGCTTTTTTTAAAGGCAGTATTAGAAAGAGAATTTGTCAGCCTACATAGTGCTAGTGGGAAGGGATTTAGATTGTTTCACAAATACAGTCTTTAGGTAGAGGACAGATACAAAGCAATGAGCTAAAGGAGGCTAAAAATTGCATAAGCTGCAGCGTTGGATGTTAATTCTCTGTAGGTTCAGCTCTGCAGGTGCCATTTGATTCCATATTCTTATTGAAAATATAACTTCATGCAGGTTTACCACTTGTTATAGTTAATTAAGGTTTATAAAGTACGTTAGAAACCATGTAAACCTAGAGTTTTTTTTTCCGTGGTTCAACTCCAGCCAAATCATCCTCTAGTAATTGTATTGTAGATTGATTATAACGGTTGCAGTCATAGTTCAAATCTTTCTGAACATTTCCCCCCCAACAATAAACAGAGCCGCTTTAATAATGTCGCTCTTGAATGTTTACATGTGTTCAATAATCCTGGTGAAATTCAATTCAGAAGCCAAAAAAGCGGGCGCCTTCAGGCAGCTCTGATAAGACAGCTTTAAACTCCCCCTCCTCAGCCACATCATGACAGCAGCCCTTTCAGCCGCTTAGAGCTCCACACACGAGAAATAAGAGCTTTGCTGCTCTTTCCTGGGTTCTCACAGGCTGAAGAAAAACTGCACTCAAAATTAGAATTTACAAAATGTAAGCAACAGACCTAGTGACAGACCCTTTAACTTCCTGCATACTAACCGGAGATCCTGTTTGGTGTTTATGCATTGGATGCTGTGTCACAGAGAGTTAAGATTGGCCCCTTGAAACTGGCCCCCTGTAACTTGACTGACACCTCCAAGTGCAGGGGCTAACACTGTTAACCTTAACCCATTCAATCATCCAATCACATTAAAAAGTCAAGTGTGTACTATTCCCAAACGTGTTAAGTATTCGCTGTGTAACATTTCAAAACCAGATGGGCAAGCCTCAAAGTGCTCAAACACAGTCGCCCATTGTTAGTCTCTCTATTTTTTATTATCAGTGGTCCTGCTGCAAGAAAACACACGTTCTCTTCAACTTCTTATTGGGTTAGCAGAAAGACATTTAGTGAAACCTTGCACATCGTTTTGTGCTGTTTTATTGTTGTGCTGTCGGTTCAGTGTGAAAGCACTATTGTGTTACCCCTCCTGTGCACCGCAGACAGCCGTGACACAGCGGTGGCTCTATGGTTACATTGTCCGGTGAGATTTTTATAGTGAGACACGTCTTGCAGCTGCCAGCTTCATGTTTTGTTGCATTTAGTGGGGAGTGAGCAATTAGGTTTTTGGACGACTGAGATGCATGTATTTGGCAGGGTGTTATGGACCATTATTATTGCCATGTACTGTATGTTTCTCAAAAGCAAAACTTACTGAAGAAGTCCACTGGGGACAATCATTAGATCTGACAAAAGTCGACAATTATTTGGCTTAGGTGCTGCCCAAAACCTTTTTACGTTTACGCCTTATAATGGTAGGAAAACCCTGTGTAGTTTATTTACTGTAACCATCTTTCCATTACCTCAACAATAGTGTTGTTTCCAGTGCACTGTTGAATTTTAAAGACAACGGCATTGGATGTAAAGAAAAGTTCTCTGTACCAGAATGTGATGTTGGTTTTTTTTCAGAATACCTTTGTCCAGAGCAAGACAACTCAGCACACACTGACATCACTGCCGTTAAATTTGCTGTGGTGATCATATCTCCCCCCCCAAAATGATAAATTCGGACGTGACTGATGACCTGCTGGTCTTTCCTGATCTGTCCTCAGGACAAATAATCCACTTATACAAGAAATATTAGTTTCATGAGATTTAATGACACATTTATGTTTCCTTCCTTCGATTCCAATTTGGACACTCCATGAGCTTTCCAGAGATGGCACCCTTAAAGGGGCGCTATGCAGTTTTGGCCATTTCTTCGCTGTTTTCTCCTTTTTGCTGGCAGGAAGTAAGTAAGTCTTCTGTTTCCTCTTCCTCTGTTCCTCCGACAATGCTTTCCTATCTTTCTGTTCCTTTTTTGCCGACTCAGCCATGACAATAGTGTGGAAAACTCTATAACTACCTTGTTAGCCGGTTCCTGAATGGTTGTATGTGTACAGTGGCGTGAAGCAATTTGTTTAATCGCGAGACCTGATACCACGCTAAATCCGGCTGTAAGTTACAAGGGTGGTTTTTCCGCTTACATGTGCTAGGGGGGGATTCAACTCGAAAAAAAGTCATAGAACCATTCCAATGACTCAGAATCTGTTCAGTTAATTTAAACTAAACTAAAAGAAACTGCATAGTTCCCCTTCAAGACAAAATGTCAACTGTGCATGGAAGCATCTCATAATGTTATGTCTAGATTGGCATAACATTTGCATTAACCCTTTTGGTGCTAGTGATTACCTGGGACCCATTGATCGGAAGTGTGTGTAACGTCAGTACCCTGGAATAGGGCTGCACTTACTGAGCTTCACCCCTGAACCCCATGAAAGAGTGGGACCTGTGTGAAATATGAGCTAATATATTGTAAATTGAGCCCTTTGACCCAATGGTTCCCAACCCCCCAAGACAGAAAACATTTGCTACTGGAAATTCTATGATTTGGCATAAAATGCTAAATAAGTAATTATATAACGTCATCAAGATATTAAAGGCTATTGTGTGGCAACTGCCTTGAACTTGATGCAGCCGGTGCAGTTGTTCTCCTCATCTCTTCCTGTCACATCCCCTAAAAAAATATACCGAATTAGGTCATCATTGCAACCCATCTATGGTCACAAACTTTCAGAATTCATCTGTAGGTAAAATCTCTGTCTATTGGTGTCTTTTGTTTATTTTACTACAGACCAAATCAAGTTATGTTTCAGTTTTCCTTCATGCTCTTGTGTTCTCTCTTTTCTTTTCCGTCCTTATTGTGGTCGACAGTAACAATTCCCGTTTCCGCCTCATCTGCGGAGTGAACACAGGTATAAGCTCTGTAATGGTAAAAAGAACATAAAGCATCATCTGTGTTACAAATGGGTCTGTACTCACTGCAGCTTTTGTTCTATTTGCCTGTTTACACCTCAGTTCAGGGTGGGGGTGCATGCTGATTTAAAAGGGAAACGGTAACCGGTGGAAACTGGAAACAGCAGTGACCAGCGCTCCCCAACAATGGCTTTAGTGAAAGTGACAGCTAAGGAAAATGGAGGCTTTAGAAGCCTTTTTTTTTACTCTCTTTTGTGCCAAAAAGATGGAAACAAAGGCAATAAACCGGACGTTTGGGAAGAAAAGCTTTTCAACAAGGCAACACAAGCAGTGGTGTGATGTGTCACAGTGGGGGGGTTATGTGTGTGAACAATGTGATTATTTCAGTCCCCCCTGCGTGTGCGATTCCCTGCAGCTTCTTGTTCCCTTAGAGCCGTCAGTGTACCTGCTCAAATTAGTTTCTGCAGCAAATACATAACCAACTTCTTAGCTTCCCCTTTAGTGCATTGGAAAGCAACCAAGTCATCCTCGTTACAGATGTGTGATGTACTGGTAACCTCGGTAACCCTGTGGTTCATGTCCTCTGTATCGTTTCTGCAAAGTTGGGGGTTTAACAACATCAGGTTGACATTAGTCAAGTTTACATTACACATGACTGACTGTAATTTCTTTTAGATGTTGTTTTGTCAAATGTCTTTAGGCAAAGACTGTTAAACTGGATTACATTTTAATAAAGCGATTCAGTGGCTTTCCACCGTAATTATATTCCTGGTCCTAGCAGTGTGGAGGCGGCTTTGAAGACGCATTTAGACTATTGAGAGGAAAATAAAATTCCCAGAATACATAATTGAACACACAGAAATGAATAGCTGCAATGAGAGAACTGGAAAGATTTGGAGAATCTGTGCCAAGGAAGGCTCGTGGTGGGGCAAGTTGTGTTCATTCAGAGAGTCATTTTTACATTTCTTTTCGTTTGACAGCTAATTCTATAACAGTGGATGTATTTCTGGGACCGACAGACCTGCCTGGTGCTCCTCTTGTGTTGCTAAACATGTAAAATCCCAATTTATCGCAACAAATTCAGACCAAAGCCGGGTTTGGAAATGAATCCCAGGCTGCGCTATTGTAAAGTTACAGTATAAAAGAGCCCTGTTTAATAAAACATTCAATCACAAAATGACAGCTGTAGTGTTACATTGACAATGAAAGTACTTCCTCCTGTGGTTCTCCACTATGTGTGTGCTGTGTGTACATGTCCAGTGAACATGATGCACCTGACATGCTCACAGGGCTCTGCAGGAGGCGGCCGGGTGTTTATTCAGCATGGCGCACGGTGATTGGATTCAATCAGTCGGAGGACAAAATGTGTTGTGATTAATTTTCTCTTGGCTCAGACTAAATTGGCCATCTGGTTTACAAGAGCACACAGTGTGTGTGGTAGTGGGCCTATTGACCCACTTCATTGTTCATTCTTTGGCCCCTCAGGGCCGAATATTACCTATATGTGGGTCAAGGACTCTGTGGGGCGCAGTTGTGTATGATTATGGATGTAAATGTGGATATACTGTAGATGGATAGTGTGTTTTCAATTGTTTATATTTGATGTGGAATATTGATTTGTTAATGACTTTGTCCACTTTAATTTGGAAAAGGGAAATATGATGATTTTGACAGCTCCAGGGATGATTTGTGGTCTGGTTGAAGAGGATGTAAAAAGTGCACAATGAACTGCATCTACCAAGTGGACATTACATTGTTTCTCCAAATTTGATGATTTTGTTGTAAGTTCTTCAATAGGGTATGACCTGTTTGCAAACCCTAAGGCACACAAAACCCTCTCATACCCCTTTAGGATAATGTCCAATACACTGTCATCCAGGTACAATACAGGATCTGAGAGGAATTGTTCAACATTTGGGAAAGTAAACTTCTTTGCTTTCGTTAAAAAGAGCTGGAGAGCAGGAGTCAGTACTTGTTAGTCTAGAAGCAAGCGGAACAGCCAGTCAATCAACTCAATTAATCATCTTGTTTATTTAAAGTGCCCATATTATAAGAAAATTCCCTTTTTTTGTGTCTCTGGTGCTTCCACATGCATGCAAACTTGGAAAAATACTACCCATGCTGTTTTGAGTGAGATCCTGTTTCTGTATGTCCTCTGCCTTCAGTCTCCGGGTGAGCTGGTCAACATCTGCACGGGTTTCTACGATGGGGTGGCTAACCATAGCATGCTAGTGTGTTCTCAATGATAAAACACTGCTTCAACACACACTAGTTCACCATCATCTACATAAGAACTACTTCCATGTCCCTGTTCTGCAGGTATTCCACAAGTGGCCCTCGTCTAGAAGAAGTCTCCCAGCTAATCTGCCTTGGACTGACCAAAGCTGAAAAAACAGTAGCTAGCTGATGTTATCATTACCTAGCTACTGCACAAGTATGACTACCAACAAAGATAGTATAGAAGTGAGATGTCTCACTCTGTAACTAAAACAGAGACACACACACACGGTGAAAACAGGATCTGCAGCAATGTGCGGTACAACAAAAATATGGTGTTTTTTTTAAAGGAAACCATGTAAACGTATTCTGGTACAACCTCAAAAAACAATTATGAACCTGAAAATGAGCATTATCAGAATCAGAATCAGAATCAGAAATACATAATTGATCCCCGAAGGGAAACTCTGTGTTACAGTTGCTCAGATATTAGAAATATAAGAAATATAAATAAAGAAATAAAGAAATATAACGAGTGTGGATATTTACAGTTAAAGGAATATTATGATACAGTATTTACATAAATAACATAATTAATTATGTGGGCGCTTTAATCTGTACATAAATTGACATGTACAAATTAGTGGCTTTATAGGGAGTTACGTGCTGTAACTAACAACTGCTGGACCGTGGCATGACTGTGTGCAGCCTCCTGGAGTCGTTTGGTCACAGTGAAGTTGTCAAGTTTGACGCCTTCATGCCCACACAGAGACCATCTGTAGCTGGAGACGCTGTCCAGAAGAACTGGGTGGATGGATGAACGGTTGACGGGTAACACAACTGCCTTACTGAAATGTCCAAAATGTCCGAACTCCCTGCAATTCAGTGACAGTTAAAAGTGTTGCTAATGGACCTTCACTGCTCTGTCCAGTCTATGCAGTTATGTTTCTCAGCTGATCCTAGTTGAATACATTGTCCTCCTGTGTTCAGGAACATTAATGATAGAAATAATGTAGACACACCTTAACCGGCATCAGAATATAGGCCCATTAATATTAAATCAAAATGTGATTAGCTGTTGCTCTGTTTTTTAAAAGACGTGCCAATCAGGTTGCACTCTTTGCCTGCAATGACAGCTTTAAAGCATAAGGAGAAAACATTTTTAAAGCAGGGTTGTGACTCTGTGATTGGCCCTTGCAATTTGTGTACAATTCTGATTGGTTAAGCAGGAAAGTGAACGCCTCCAACAGCTGATTCCATTAAGGAAGAGAGCAGTAATTAAATTAGGTCTTCCTGAAAGACTTTCCGCTGCTGAGCTATATTTCAATCAGGAGAGACTAGTTGCAGATATGCGACAGTTATACACAGCAAAAAAGAACATTTATTAGAATAACAGCTGAATTGATTTAGGAGTGCACCGATTAAAAGTTAGGTCTTCAGGAAAGAATATACACTGAGCTCCATTAGTACAGCCTCACAGAGCTGCTGGCATGGCTCTTCAGTCTGTTCATTAACATTTGATGTGCACTGAAATGAATGAGTGTCACAAACACAAGATATTGGTTGTTACATGTCACCCTAAATCATATTTTCTAGAACTTAAATGATGTTATTACTACATAAAAATAAATCTTGTTGTCATGCATGCATAAAAGCAGAATATCTCGGTAAAATGATACTGTAAAAGTCAAATCTGACAAAGAAATACTTGAAGGGGCCGAAGAAGACACTTGGCAGCACATAGGCTGTTCCAAAATGCTCTTTGAGGGTTCAAGAAGAAGGTAAAAATGTGAAGTCGAATGGCAAGCAATTCTACTCGATACATGTCTGCTTTTTTGTGGTTGCTATAGAAACCCGCAGTCCAAACCCCCAGAAAGCCAGAATGTGTGTGATCACGCTCAGATTGGGGGGGGGGGGGGAGTCCTGCTACGGTTACTCCCAAAGAGCCGTGTTAAAATAAAGATGAATTCTCTTTTTTCTTTCACACTCTGCAGGCCATGAAGATCTCTCTCTCTCTCTCTCTCTCTCTCTCTCTCTCCTCCTCTCTCTCTCTCTCTCTCTCTCTCTCTTTCTCTCTCTTTATATCGCTCTGTTTCCTCATCCTCATGCTCCCATTAAATGGATGTAATCATGTCCCTCTTATTATGTGCTATTTAATTTGGCACTGAGTTCATATTCTAGAGGTGAAGAGTGGCTCGTGGGACTCAATTTACTAATGCCGGGGGGGGGGGGGGGGGGGAGATCTGGTACTCCAAGCCGCAAGAGTACAGAGCTGTTTTCTTTGAGACCCCTATTTTGTTGAATCATTTACTTAAATTACATGCATTTATTTCACTTCCTCTCCACTGATTGGCGATTGGCTGCTGTTGGTCTGGATTCTGACTCTCACTCTCCTCTACAGAGATACACCAGGACATGCAAAAGTTGAGTTAGGACCGACCTGCTTGGATTCATCCAAATCTCCAAGGATGTATTCCTTAAGTTTTAATCATTAGGGCAGATGAAGACGCTGTCAACTGAACTCAGGTACACACTACAACTATTTCTTGGTAAAGAATACCCTTATTTAAACTCTGAGCATGATTTGCTAATGCCAGTCACTAAATTAAAAGTTGATGGTGGTGATGACACAGTGGATCTGACACGGGCCTTTACTGAAGGGGACCTGGGTTTCACTTTGTGTGCGCTGTAGAGGAAGGTTCGGCAATGCGAGACTAACAAGAAAGTGACTTGCTAAAAAACAGTCCGCCACATCTAACACCATTTTTATACTTTGGTTTTTGCACGGACTAAACAAACAAGGTGTAACATGCCAACTACCGAGCTAGAGGTGCTGGATTTTGTTCCAGGCTAGCTGTAGTTTCAGTCTTTGTGCTAAGCGAAGCTAACCAGCTGCTAGCTTTAGATTCATATTTCGTGTGCAGATACCAGAGTGGTATCAATCTTGTCTTTCAATCCTCTACAAGAGGGGGAACAAGTGCATTTTCCCAAAATGTCAAACTATTCCTACTACACCTGGTTTATGTATAAAGTGAGAAGCTACTTGAAATATTGTGTCCGCATGTTGTGGCAAAAAAACAAATTCAACTTTCAGATGTCTTGTTACCCTCCACAGATCTGTGTGCACCCCCCCACACACACACACACACACAAAATACAGACTATCACCAACATTTATCCAAACATGTCAGTATCACAGTAAGCTTGGATCAGCCCCTTTCATAAGCTAGTTCCTCTCCTCGCCTCTCTTTTAATCAGCCTGTCCCAGATGGAAGCTGCCATTCTCTTTCATATGCGCTCTCTGAGAGAAAGCTTGTGTATTTGGGAGAGACGCGCCCCCCCC
>NC_045745.1:11193519-11193909 GCF_008692095.1 Etheostoma spectabile | reverse complement strand
TCCCTACTGCTGCTAGAGACGTTTGCAGGCAGGGAGAGAAGGTGAGCACAGATAAGAGGTCTTTATCTGGCTCCCAGAGGGAAGGTGGGTTAAGTTTTAGGTGAAGGTTTGACATGGCGGCCTGGGCTGCTTGCTGGGGCTGTTCCCTTCTTCATTCTCCACCTCCTGATTCGGGGCTCACACTCAGTCCCCGATCCCCGTGTCCTTGGGCTCATTCTTGACGGCCCCCACTGCTCCATGCTTTAATGAGAAAGATGAAAGAGGTGCAGGCTGGGAGAATACCCAGCCCTCCTCCTCACTCTTCTCCACTTTTCTCCTCATTCCGTTTGTTCAGCCCTGCCTCACTGGCCCTCCAGCGCTAACTCATCCAAGACTTTTTGCTGGGGTGGG
>NC_045745.1:11189828-11193509 GCF_008692095.1 Etheostoma spectabile | reverse complement strand
GGACGTTCTACTGTAAGAAATTGGGAATTAGAAGCTAGTTTCCATTTTTTACATGTTCAGGTATTATTCCCTCTGATCTTATGAGCAAATTTCTTTCCATCCTGTTTCTTTGTTCTACTGTAAATGTTTAAATCATAAAGCCCAGGAAACAGCTTCATTGAAATCTATTCATTCTTCTTTTCTTATAAGAAACACTAATCATGGTGTTCATGTTTTATTATTGTTGTGCATGTATGTAAATATGTCCACAGGCGCCTAAAAGACACAATTAGTAGATCACCTAGCCCCTTTTTCCAGACATTTGAGACAACGCAATACATTAAAGACTTAGCAGGGTGACACATCATACAGGAGACTTGTGGAAGACTTACACATATGTGGCAGGGGGTTTGGGGGTCCTCCCTCAAAAAAATGAGTTTTTCAGTAAATTTTTTTTACATAATTCTGGAACATATCTTGTCATTTTGTTTAGCAGACACTTTAATCCAAAGCAACTCACAATTGCTATATGTCAGAGGTACCACGCCTCTGGAGGTACTAGGTTTAAGTGTCTTGCTCCGGGACACATTGGTTGATTTATCACAGTGGGAATTAAACCCTGCTCTCCCACGCCAAAGGCATGCGTATTATCCACCGTGCTATCACCACCCACATCGCTGCATTAAACATTGGAAATGCTAGAGCATGGAATGAATAAATAACACGCAAAGACAAAAACTTTGCCTGCAACGACAGCTAAATAGCAAAAGGAGAAACTGATTTAAAGCAGGGTTCTGACTCTGTGATTGGCCCTTGCAATTTGTACGATTCTGATTGGTTAAGCAGGAAGGTGAACGCCTCCTCCAGCTGATTCCATTTAGGATTGATTAAGAGTGAGGTCTTCCTGAAAGAATTAACACTGAACTACATTTCAATAAGGAGAGACTAGTTGTAGATATGCAACACAGCATGATAAAATGTAAATTTGGATAGGAGTGCACTGATTAAGAGTTAGGTCTTCCTGAAAGAATCTACACTAAGCTACATTACACAGACTGCTGTCTCGTTACCAATTCCTTTATTCTGCATCTTAACATTTCAATAACAAATGGTCCTCATCAGGTAATAACATTCGCACACCTGTGATGACACATCCCACATGTGTGAATAAGTGATATACACTACCGGTCAAAAGTCTGGGGTCACTTACAAATTTCTATTCCACTCCATTATAGACAGAATACCAGCTGATCTGAGTGGGGGGCTGATCTTTAATACAATATCTACACTAGCCATTATCAGCAACCATTCATCCAGTCATCCAAAGGCACATTATGTTTACTAATCTGATATCATTTTAAAAAACTAACTAGAAAAACGTTGGAGAACGCTTTTGCAATTATGTCAGCACATAATGTAATCTGAAAACTGCTGCCCTGGTTAAAAAAAACAATGCAACTGATCTCAGCTGGTATTCTGTCAATAATGGAGTGCAAGGGAAATTTCTAAGTGACCCCAAACTTTTGACCGGTAGTGTACATGTAATGACTCAAGGGACAAGCAATATGGTGTATATACTCTGATAATTATGTTTGTAAATTTGTCATAAATGTTGCCATACTCTATCCTTTAAAGTCTCCAGGTGCTTTGGGCCAACATAAAAATAACTGAGCAGGACTGATTTATGGTCATATTGAAGCTGTATTATAATTTGTGCATCAAAGTGATGAGGCGGTTTGATTATTCAGGTATTTAATTTGCTGAGTTAGATTGAAACAGGCATTCCTGTCTCTCTTTTGTCAATTACTAATTTATCATTTAACCAATACACATGGCAACGCCCTGCTAGTAAACTGGTTCAGGTGCATTTAACTGACCAGTTTGGTTTCAGCTGGGAACCTATGTTGCATATCCTACCTCAGTTAAAAAAAACAAAAAAAAAACATCACTTTGAACAGACTGAACTGGCTGATGTAATACAGTCTCTCTCTCTCTGTCAGCATTAGCTCACTCTACCTGGACCAATAACATATCAGCATGCAGTAAGGTCATGCTCTGCCTTCCTTGGCTCGGATCACAGTGGCCTCAAGAGACGTTTGCCTCACTCTTAATTAAATGCATGCACACTTACATAACAGATATTTGAATATATTCTTAGAATTACGTTCTATATTCATAGATGCATGTGCTTTTGAGTTAGCAACTCTTTCTAGTAGGTAACACATTTCACAAATCCAACTGTTAAAGGAAATATAAACAAGCAGCCCATTAAACGTTACTCCACTTAGATGTCCCGTTATCCCAGTCACCACCAACCACAAAACAGAGTGCTGCTGCCAACCCAGCGAGACAACAGCATGCCTCAAGCTGGGCATGATGTGCTCCAATCACTGCAGACCACAAGGACTCTCCATCGGCCACAGGGATGCAGGTTTACAGCTCAACAGGGTCTTAGTTAGTCTAGTTAGATAGTTAGCCAGGTACCCGAGCCAATCCTTATTCAGAGTTAGAGAACTGATTTGTGGACTTCCTTTACCCGCCATTTCTGTGCAGATAGTTCTTACCCGTCACCTCCTATAAACTGAATTTACAGTACTTTATAACAGTATGTTGGGAGAGCATAACAGACATGTTACCTTATTGTTATTTACATCTACGATAGTTGACTAGTAATTTTTTTTTGAACAGGCCAGATTATTAAAAAAGGGTGTCTCCCATTCGACTCTAGATGTGGCCCTTGAGTCGTGAGACCAGCCTTCCCACTCAGGGAAGGCTGAGAAGGGTCTTTTCCGCTAATTGGTAACATTCACTTAGTGAAATGGATTGGCCTTGATGCGGTGTGAACAATAAGCACTACAACTCAACACTTCCTCAGAGTTCTGCAGCACCAGACTGATCACCCACAAGAGATGTGATCCCCTGTATAGACGCAGCGGGCCCAGGTTCGACTCTGACCTGCGGCCCTTTGCTGCGTGTCATTGCTTCTCTCTCTCCCCTCTCATGTCTTCAGCTGTCCTGTCAAAATAAAGGCTGAAAATGCCCCCCCCAAAAAATTTAATCTTAATAAAAAAATAGATGTGATCCATCTGGAAAAATGAGTCTCAGAATCCCTGTTAAGACAAAAACTTGTGTGAAGATGTTTGAAAAAAATAAGGAAATAATTTAAAAAGATGGTTAAAATCTACTCAGTCTTTCCCATAGACTGTATATTATTGATTAACTAATATTAACGGTCTATGGTCTTTCCATACATCAGGACCTGGAGAGTGTTCATTGGCAGGTACTACAACTCAATGCCTCCACCTGGTGGTCATTCAGAGGTAATGTACTAAATACTTCAAACAAACTTTAGCTATATACATGAATGGAACAATGAACTATGTTATGGGATCTCTTAACTTCCAGTTCGAACAAAATTATGCTAAAACTTTTATTTATGGGTTTCTATTTATGTATTAGTTTACTTCTTATTCATGTTAAATGTTTGTGCGTGTATGTAGCCATGTGTCCCAATAGACATTCAGGTTCTTCTAAAATTCCCGGGCTTGATATCACACACTCAGAAACGTTGTTTGTAGTTTGAAAATAGTCTCTATAGGGTTTTCTTTCTCAGTAGCTGCAAATGTACATGTGTGTAGTGGTCCAAAAAACAAATAGAAGATCCAATGTAATGCAGTCTTTAAAGCAGTTTGTAAAAAAAAA
>NC_045745.1:11180571-11189818 GCF_008692095.1 Etheostoma spectabile | reverse complement strand
GGACTATACGGTCTTTACGGTGTTTTCTGCCGACAGCCAGCCTTTTCCTCTTGGGTCCAGCTCCGCTGTCCAGCCCCTCGAGCGTGCTTCGGCCGCCACACCATATACAATACAAATAAGAAAACACGGTTACTATTTACTATCAACGTCATGAACGGAAATGACGTAACGCTTCTTTTAGGAAGTGTCATTCGGTTTTGTCATGACAGGTTAGGGTTAGGGTTCATGTGGCATCACTCTTTTTTTATATAGTATATATACACACACATTCACGTGTTACCGAAAACACTATAGCTGCTTGGCTGCACTTTGTGACAGAAGCAAACTCCACATAGAACTGGGGCAATATAAACCCTTTCCTGATTATGACAGCAAGCTAAAGCTATCTGTTTATTTAATCTTGCTTTGCCACCCTTCTTCCACAGTGCTGCAAGGGAAGGTCTGGAGCCTGGAACCAGACCTTGGCCAGGCTCTGGCTAGTCCACACATCATTCCGGGATGGGAGAAAAACCTGCTCTGGTTTATCGTCATGTGTATATATATTGGCCAGTGGCCAGAATCAGCCTGCTGTCCTGCCCAGGGATGTTTTGATCATCAACAACTTCACTTTCTGTATTTAAATACACTTTTAGGCACCAATTCATGGGGAAAATACCTTTATTTACCCTATGTGAAGGACGTGAAACTTCGTGGATACAGACATTTAACACAGGATTTAAATTGTGAATCTTTTAAATGTACTTTGTGTTCCACATTAAATGAATGAATCTTTGTCAGAAACACTCCAAAACAGTGAGTTAGGATGAGGTTGTACCAAAGACACGTTAGGAAAAATGTCCATACCGTCCACATGCAAACATACACCCTTTGGTAGTTTAGTCTGGCAGCTCCCAACCTAAGGTTGGGCAGCTCCAAAGGGTCACATCATAAATCAGAGGGTTTATGAGATGATTAATAGGAGAAGACACAAGAAGAAAACTAATTTCAATACAAATATCTCTATTGATTTTTCAGACTTTTCTCTAATTGCTTTCTTTTGTAAAATATTGGATAATTTCCCCTCTTTGGGCCTCAAACTGTTATTTAAAATAAAACAATCTCAGAGGTTTGGATGAAAAACATTGAAAACATGGTGGTTTGGAGGAGTGTTTTATTAAGCACGTTCTGTAAGGAGCTGCTGGGTAACAATCTATAATTTCCCGAAAATAAATATGATGCAAATGTAACACTTTCTTATCGGAGTAGTACACTTCTGACCAAGACATAAAATCCATAAACAACAACCAGACCTTCCAGGTAGCTGGTTGATGGTTGTTGACAGGTCAGTGGGATTTCCGTGATTGTTTTGACCATCGCTTACACAAAAATGAAATCAAAAGGACATTGATAAAAGTAGCAGTGCATGTAAATACTCCACCAGGACACCAATCATAACATCGGTAAAGAGCTCTAAAGAGAATATTAGAGCTGACGGAAACTTTGCATGTTCCATATAGAGGAGGATTACCAGTTCTTATAAACTCTTGGCCTTGTCCTGGTTCTTCATGTATTTCTGGTAAACCACTCTCAGTGTGGTGGAGAAGTTTCCCATGAAGAGCACCATGTAGGAGCAGCCACACATCAAAACCTACACCCCAGTCAAAAAAGAAAAGATAAGCTTGGTCAGAGGGTCTTGGCGACTCTTAGAGCTTTTAAAAGAGAAAACATAGTGTTACACAAGCTACTATTGTTTAACCTATATACCAAAACATTTCTATTTAAATCCATATTTGGATTTACGCAATGTATACTCCTCATAGGTACATGTATTTAAGTTTAGCTGTCAACAAAATATTCCAAATGACATTTATAAATGAATTACTCTAATAATGCTACTGGTAGTATAATTATTACATTGACAACATTGTACCGAAATTAATCAAAAGATAAAGCATGACATGTATTTGAACCCCACCTTGAAAAAACAAAGTAGGTCTCAGCTGATTGGATAAACTAAATAAAAGCTGTGTGACTGTTAAAGGTCTGGGTGGAAATTAGTAGTGGAAATAGAACGGGAGGTTTTAACAAGATGGAATATATAACCAGAGATACAATGGATACAAAGTGCATGTGAACACAGAAAAAGACAGAGAAAGCTGTTAGGAAAAAAATCAACAACACATGAACGAGCCATAACAGCTCATTGGGCAATGTTGCATTTTTCTGTTTTTTTTTTTTTTTTTAAAGAGGGGGGTTGTCTATGCAATGGGAGTTTCAGATTACAAAATAAAGTTAATTTGACATTTGTATGACACAATCAGAAACTCTAGTGACAAAAATCTAAATAGCTCTCTTGCCGCTGAGCTTCAACACCGAATCATGAGAAGTTTGTGTTTTTAGCTTATACTATTATTTGTTTACATTTAGACCAACCTGAGTCATGTCATGCTGCACTGGATACAAGTAGTTCCTGTGTTTTGCACTGTACAGACCACACGTAGGGCGTAGCAGGACGTAGCGGTGCCCTGCTACGTCCTGCTACGTCCTGCTATGTCCTGCTATGTCCTGCTATGTCCTGATACGCTCTGTGTGCCCTGCTATGCCCTGAACTACTACAACTACTATTTCTAGTCACTGTTCCATTATCTTTATTGTGACTGTTATTGCCACTGTTCATCACACCCCGACCGGCCAGACACCGCCTACCAAGAGCCTGGGTCGGTCCGAGGTTTCTCCCTTACAGTAGGTTTTTCCTCACCGCCGTTGCATTAAATGCTTGCTCTTGGGGGAATTACTGGAATTATTTTTACATTATAGAGTGTGGTCTAGACCTACTCTATCTGTAAAGTGTCTTGAGATTACTCTTGTTATGATTTGATGCTATAAATAAAATTGATTTGGATTACTTTTACTGAAGAAAAAGTCTGAATCTGTTTTATGAGCCAAGTTATAAATCCTTTTTAAGATTTCTAAAACAGATTAATGGACATTTATCCTCAATGGACACCACACCGCAGGAATGAGAGATTAAAGGGCTATGACATGTCTGGCAAATTTCACAAGTAAATGGCCGTGGGAACGTTGAAGCTCTCCAGTGTACAAACCTGCCACTCTTTACACTCCGGGAGCTGGAACATCCGGAAGAGTGTTATGCTGTTGTAGAGCTGCCAGAACTGTAAGACGAGGAACAGTCAACACTCAGGAATGCTATAAAAAGAGAACTTTGTAGTTTTATTTTTGCATTTCTGAAGTGAGACTTTCACCCAGATTGGATTTATTGTCATTTGGTTTTAAATCTTCAGAATAGACAACAATAAATATCCACTATTTTATTTTACATTTTATAAAAAGCTCATTAATGAGCCCTGAATGTAAGTAAGCAGTGAGCTGTACTAAGAGAGAGGCTACTCACCTGACCAAAGAACAAGAAAGGAAGGAGGAAGGTCAGGCCCCTCCACATCCAGGACTGGAAACCCTCTGGACCCCAGGAGAGGAGAGAGTCACTGAGCTGAGGTCTACTTAATCTATCGTCCTCATTAGAGGACATTTGTCCTGCGTAGCTACAGTGTAACCAATACGGATAAATACACATGAACAATGAAGGAATATACAGTCGACATGAAACAATAAATGCTCAAATGTTTGTCTGTGATAAGCTCAAGTCGGACAATAATATCGTCACGGCTGAGTTATTGTCATGTCATTACGTTACAAATACAAACTGACAAGCTGGTGACTGGAAGCGGTTTAGACTGCACTCACCGACGGTCACGTCCATGTTGTGTCTTTCTCCCAGCGCTCTGAGTCTGTACAAACAGCCACTCTGGTAGTAGTACTGGAGGAACTGGACAAAGCCTACTTTACACGCAGAACACAGAAGGAATTTTAAAAAATATTAAGTTTTTTTTATTTCTTCAGAATAATGTTAATTGTTGGCTAAGTCTTAGCCAACAATTAACAACTTAGTTTTGACATCTTAGCTGCTAAGAAATCCCATAGAAAACAGAGAAATATTCATGTGGAGGTTTGCTGACAGCAATGTTGGGGAGATATCTGTGATGTCTGTGGTGAGCTAGGCTAGCGGTGGGTGCGTCAGAGTTACGACACGCACAGAGACGAGAAGGGTGTGTATGAATTTATCTAACTGGGGGATGTGGTGAAGAAGCTAAAGTCCCAATAAGTCTGCATGTTCTTTAAGCAGGTTAAGCGTTCACACGTCGGTGAACTCACATCTTTTGAACATCTTTCTGTATCTATACACTAGGAACCACTGGCCTAAATGGTTTACTATGCTGGTTAGTACATAGTGAATATTAAGAGTGAAGTGTAGAGTTAGGGCACAGCTTAAATCTCTTACTTTGGTATAGACAGTATGTAAGGAACTGGTTCCTAAACATCTGGTAGAGAGCGCCTTCAGGCCTGCGAACAAACATCTGGTTAGAAAGGAGCACAAACCCAAACTTTTATGGCATTCAAGTTGGAAAGAGCGAAAGCTTGGCGTGTCAACACCAACCAATCAACACATCAGGATATAATTATGTACAGTAATAGTGAAAGTGTAAAACTCTTACTTTAAACAAAAGTGGATAACATCACTCACCAAGTGAGCATGACTCCAGACAAAAAGGCTGACACGTAGTGATGGGAAACCCACCAACCTTTGATCCTGAAAACAACATGGAGGACTGACACTGAAGGGCATGAGGCATGAGGCAAAGGCACATATGTGCATATGTAGAGTCACACATGTCCCAACTAAACAACTATAGACTGTAAAATAGTGCAGCATCTATGACTTCCCCCATTTGTTTGTGGACTGCCGTTTTAAAGACCTGAGTTTGGCAATACGAGTGCCGCCATCTTGGTTTTTTGCAACAGGATGTGCCAATTTTTGACGAGAAGGTTGAGGCGGGGAGGATGTGGTTGCAATGGCGCTGCGCTTAGCTCATCGCTGAAGAGGAAAAGTTTCAACACTTCTTAAGCAAATCCTCCAGTGGAGATTTGCTGGTGGGTATAGCGACTGAGACCATAATCTCATTATGAAAATCTTTATTGAGGTAATAAGAAAACCTCATTTTGGAGACGCTCCCAGTGCAGAATGCAGTTGGCGCATTGGCTTCACTTTTCAGACCTGGAAGCTTCGTCAACTACTTTAACAGTCTATGGTCACGACCCCCCAAAATGATATTTAGTATCCTACTTTAGTCCCTAGATTAGAAGTCTCTGAGGGTTTACCACTTTATTTGTTATCATCATAATGAAAACAGTGGAGACAGTAAATTTGTCACAGACCTGGAGCCGTTGCTGATGAGGACGCTCTCCCGGATGGTGAGCGTGCAGTAGTACCACACCAACAGGAAGTTGAACAGGGCATCTAGGGCTCTGAGACAAAAAGACACAAAGAAGTTAAAGACGACCAAAGTCACACATATAATGAAACTAATCCAACAAACTACTTCATTCATCCATATTGACAGATGACACAGGCCGTGCAGCAAAGACAGAAGCCCTCTGTGTGTACACTGGATGTGATCAGGCTCATATCTTGGTTATAATAACCAAATTTAAAGGGATAGTTTGGAAATTTTTAAGTGGCGTTTTTTGAGGTACGGGCAGGGGTACCGACACGTAAGATAAGCAATGTACTACTGTAGACCGGGGCAGTAGCTAAACAGATTTCAGCCACCTAAAAAAAAATCAATATCATATCAGTTTAGGCGTACACTGTATTTATAATATTTACACGCTTTACCTTTGCCGTTAACACCCCTTTACGGCAGGGAACTGAAGCCGTACTACTTTGATAAAACATTTTTTTTTAACTCACAGAACAGGGGAGTTGCTGGTCTACAGCTTCCTGAATCAGTTAGTTAGTTTGTGTTGTGTGACTTTAGTGTTTTAAAAGGATTAGTTCACATTCACCAAAGTCACACCAAGTCACTTAAGAAGACCAGAAACTTCTGTGTATTATGCGAGGTAAAATTAAAAAGAAAGCATAGACAAGGAATGAAAGGGTTGTTTGATGATAAGGTAAAGCCTTGAAAATATTCTAAATATAGCATACACTTAAACTGATATCAATTTGTTTTAAGTTGGCCTTTTTTTTAGGTAGCTTAAACATGTTACGCTGCAGCCCTCATCAACAACACATTCCCTGATTTACAAGACCTAAACATACACTGCTGCACTGAGTGAACTGTCAACACGATAAACATGGGTACTGTAGTTCATCTTCAGTTGATCCCGCTTACACCTTCCTGTTGCAGTAAATATTCACTAAAGCCTCACATGTGTATTAATCCAGGAAAACAATGGGGTGCACTATTAGGGAGTGCTCAGCTAAAGCTAAACCCACAATTTTCCCTCAGAAAAGCTCTGCAAACATAAACAAGGGGCTGAGAAATCTTACCTGTAGCTGAACAAAAAGCGACATGAGAAGGAGACAACGAAGAGGATGACCGTGAGGACCAGTTTAAATTTCTCGTATTCATCTTTGTAGGCAAATCTGGAATGATGAAACTGTATCAATGCGACGTTGACTGTGGCATGAGTGTCTTTCTAAAGACATTTTTGGGGTTGTAAGAAGAAAAACATCGGTGTGACTTACTTTGACTGTTTGTTGAGGAGTGTTATGTTGACGTTTCCTAAAACAAGATTAAGGTACAACCTAAACAGGATGAGATGTCGTTCACATCGCAGACAATTTTAAAGGTTTTAATAATGTTTTAACCCTCGTGTTGTCTTCTCGCTGATCTGGAAAATTGAAATGGAAAAACCTTTTATCGAGGTTATCGTCGTCTTTTTCGACCCTTTTGTGGCTTTTGTGGCCCCCTGATGACTTTGTCACTTTTTCAACGTTTGTTGACTTTTTCTGAGCCTTTTGATATTTTTGTGTTTTTTTTTAAATTTTATTTTTATTTTCCATTTGGCACCTTGACATTTTTGTTACTTTTTTCGACATCTTTTCATATTTTTGTCACTTCAACATTTTTCTCTCTTTTTTAAGACTAGAAAAGCGCTCTATAAATACAGCACATTTAAAAATTTTGAAAACTTTATACAATTCTTTTACCAATTGTTTTTTCTCCAAATGCTATAAAATTGATTTAAACACCTAAAATTCAATGAATGTAGTGAATTGATCATTTATTTAACTTGTCAAGGGGCGTTGTAGGGAACCATCCACGTTACTTTTTTGGACAATTTGTTTAACAGAAACCCAAATTTCTGATATAGAAACTTTTTGGAAAGGGGTCAAATTTGGCCCGAAGACAACAGGAGGGTTAAAATGTGTATAGATTTAAACTAAATGAGGAGCTTTATTGTATTTACAAGTGTCAGATCTGTTAGAGCTGTTATTACACATTTACTGTACCAGTACAACTACTTCACTTTTCGGTTTGCTGGAGAAAAGTTCACAAAAACAAAAACAAATGACAGAATCCCACCCGTTCTTCTTTGGCAGAAAAGCTTCCATCTCAGAGAAAGCATCGGCCCTGTCTCTGATGGAGTTCTCGATTTCAGCGATGGCATCCACGTCCTCTGGGTTTAATTTGGGTGTTGGATGCTGTTCTTTGCATCTAATTATGGAAAGAAACATTATGATTAGGTTTGTAACACAGCACAGACTAGCATACATAATAACTAACTAAGATATGTTACATTTTGGCTTGATCACTTTTGATAATACAGTCCCAAAAGCACTGCGGCTCCAAAAGAGGAAAGAGAACGACATAACCCCTTCCTGGCTTCCAAACCATGAAGAGAAATAGGTTCCAACAGCCGGTTTCCTTTTGACTCCACTTCCTGGCCGGCAAAATTCCCAGAATCTAAATCTAAATCACTGGAAGAACATAAACTGTGGGTTGCAGGCTTCTCATTTTTAGAATTACCAGCGGCAAATTTGATCAGCTGTAGTTCAAATGAAAAGTTTGTCTGTTCTCCGGTTAATGTGCATGTCGGATATATTATCTGAGGCCCTAAGGTCCTGGCTGAGATATGGGCTGCTGTATTTTGTATGAGCTACAGATTATTACCAGAAGAAAGGGCATTAAATGAATCTAGTACCTTGAACTGCTCTTGCACAATTACTCCCAGCAAATCCACAATGACTCACCAATCAATACTTACTCTTTTAGTGATGCAGTGAGCTCTTTCAGTTTCTTCCTCTGACGCGCTATAGCAACGGAGCAGCTGTCTTGCAGTCTGGTCACTTCCTCAAGTTTCTGTTTATAAAGACGATGGGTGTCCTGGAGGTAAAAAAAACAAACAAAAACACAAAAGAGGATATATTAAGTTGTGTTGTGTATTGTCTGTTTTTTATTTATTAACAAGTCTGCAACATAGAGATGCCAGTGAATCATCCAAGTCAAGTCAATTTATTTATAGAGCACATTTAAAACCAACCTAGGCTGAACAAAGTTATATTATGTTATACGAACAAAGGAAGACAATAAAAATATAGACACATTGAACATCATACAAACACCACACTTCTATACAAATTTCCCTAAGCTAAATCATACGCCAAAGAATAAAAATGTGTTAAAGTACGAGACTTAAAGATCTCGGCAGTAGAGGAGGACCTAATGTAAATGGGAAGTTTGTTTCAGGGCCACAACGGAGAAAACCCGATCACCCTTTGTTTTCATCTGCGACTGTGGAACAGCTAAAAGGAGCGGATTAGAAGATCTTAGGTTCCTGGAGGAGTGATGTAGGGTAAGGAGATCAGCAAGGGGCCAATCCATGTAATGCCCTAACCCTTGTGTTGTCTTTCCGTCAACCATGAAAAAAAGTTATCGCATTTTCTGACATTTTTGTCACTTTTTCAACAGAGTGGGTCCTTTTCTGATATTTTTTCCAACGTTTTTTTATTTATTTTTATATTTCTAATGGGAGGACATTTTCAGCTTATTTCAAAGGCCCATTTTTTGTGATGAAAAAACTGAAAATGGGTCAAATTTGACCAGAGGACAACATGAGGGTTAGAAACAAGTAACATTAAAGCTTGGTTCAAGGTTGAGTCTATATTTGACCGGTAACCAGTGAAGAGAAGCCAACATCGGGGAGATATGATTTCTCTTTCTGGTTCCAGTCAACAATCCAGCAGCCGCATTCTGGACCAGCTGCAGGCGTGATGA
Organism: Etheostoma spectabile; assembly: GCF_008692095.1. Classification (NCBI taxonomy): domain Eukaryota; kingdom Metazoa; phylum Chordata; class Actinopteri; order Perciformes; family Percidae; genus Etheostoma; species Etheostoma spectabile. The sequence continues at coordinate 11,180,699 of NC_045745.1, read as the reverse complement.
AGATGATTGGCAAAGCCCACAATACAAGGAACTGCAGTAGTCAATACGAGACAAAATAAGAGCAATAATGTCTCCATGTCCTTACGACAGAGGACGGATTTTAGTTTAGCAATAGTCCTGAGATGAAA
>NC_045745.1:11177232-11180561 GCF_008692095.1 Etheostoma spectabile | reverse complement strand
TTTGACAACAGAACTAATTTGTTTGTCAAATTTTGATGCTGGGTCAAAGATGAAACCCAGATTTCTGGCAAAAAGGGGCACACTTGAGGCTAAAGTCCCAGAATTTTATTTAAAATTCCTCAAATGAATTTGGGGGCCAAACAACTAAACAAGACGTCCATCTTACTCTCATTAAGTTGGAGAAAGTTGTTAGCCATCCAGCACTGACTGTCTTTGAGGCAGTGAAAAACGGACTTTAAAGAGTTGGTATCACCTGTTTTTAGAGGCAGGTACAGCTGGGGGTCATCAGCATCACAGTGATATCACATGTTATGTGAAGAATGGAGCCCAATGGGAGCATGCACAAAGAGAATCCAGAATTTAACAGTATATAATGTATACTGTTTATTTACCATTTGCACTCTGTTGGTAGGAAATCACTACACAGTGGGGGTACAGTGTTGGGGGGTTCAGTGCCTTGCTCAAGGGCATCTGGCAGTGCCCAGGAGGTGAAGTGGAATCTCTCCGATCCACAATCCATTTCTGGGACGTGAGCCAACGACCCACCGGTTCACAACCCAACGCCCTACGGACTGAGCTACTGCCACTCAATGTTATCCTTAGATATTCTGATAATAAAAAGATCGATTTGGTCCTATAATAAAGATGTAGCTTGATCTTGTTATTATTACTCGTTTGTCATTAAGACTTGTATTGATAGTTTTCTAATCCATACAAAAAACATACTAATGTATTAGTTATGTTTGTATGAATAATCTGAATCTGAAAAGTAACTAAAGTTATCAAATGGAAAAACTCAGTAAAGTGCAAGTACCTGAGAACTGTAGCCCTCTTAGTTACCTTTCACCACTGCTTGTATCTTTGTGTACCTCCTACATGTAGTGGAGATAAAAATACAATTTTTCCCTCTGAAATGTGTTGAATTAGTAAAAGTAAAAATTGCATAGAGTTACAACACGCAAGTAAAGTATTAGTGCTAACTCAGTAATTTGAAGTAACGTTACCAGTGTAACGTTACCGGTAAATTTGTTCTTTTGTGGCCAGTGGTGCTCCCCCAAAACAATGGCGTGTTGCGACAATGTGACAATGGTTCCGGTTACAGTTGTTTACGCTGAAATTTACTTTAACTTTCACTGACTTCTTTTTTTTTCAAAGTAAAATTATATTTATCTGCTGAGGGCGGTTCCCGCGGCCCCGCCTCTCACCCTACTCCGACTGTTAGCTTGACCGGGCAGGGCGCACTTCCATAGGCGCAATGTTGACAGGCGATACGCTGGTGTTAAACTTACCTGGATTTGTTGGTAGTTCTTCTCTAAATCCTCCCATTCTCGGAAACATTCACTTAAATCCGTCGGACTGAACAACATGTTCTACTGTGACATGAGGAAACCTGCGGGAGTTGGGTAACATTAAAGCTCCGCTGTGCAACAGACAGTTGTCCTCGCGCTGCTGTCTGTCAAAGCTAAACCAAGTGCGACTTCCGGTCACAACCTTCGCAACAAAAGCCTTTGTTATTGAAGTTTTACTTTGGTTTATGGAGCAAACGTCGAGGTGAGGGGTCATTTCCCAACCATTTCTGATCATTACCTGATAGTTTCATGGAAAATAGTTTAAATTTTATGGAAAATTGAGACCGAAATATGCTATTTTAGTTTTAAAGTTTAAAAGCTGGTGTTGACAATGGTGGAAACTAACTAAGAACATTCACAAGATTCAGATTTTTACGCAATATCATCAACAAATAAAATGTATATTAGTATGGCCAGCCCATTGTAAAGTACTTTTTAGTTGCTTATTTATAGTGCTAAATTACTTAACATTATTATTGTAATATTATTGCGTATTTTTGCATTAGAAAAAAGCAACAAGGAATAGGGAAGTCCACAGTTTAAGCTCAGATGATGAGCTATTAAGTTTTGTTTTGCTTTATTGCAACTATATCCAAGTATGAAGCATCTTAACAAGGGCCTTTAGATTATTTTACTTTTCATATTTTTACTTTTAAAAGGTATTAATTAACATTACGGTTATAGTATACATGTATTGTTGTGATTCAACCAAGTTGAGTTAAATGAGTTAAACTAACAGTTTACAGTCAAATCTAATATCAGTAAGGATTAAAAGTTTTGTGCTTTTGATTTTACAAAGCCACCTATCCCTAAAACATCCGGTTTTATCATAGCTAACGATAACGCCCTTTACAAAACTTCACGCTCATTTCTGCGTGCGTCCTGCGTGTTGGACGTCCTAATTCGCAAATGGCTGGTCAGATAAGTGGTTCCGTTGGTGAGCTCTAAGATTTTGGTTCCTTGTCTCAGGCGAACAGCACCAGGACCGTTAAACCCTGTCTTTAACTGTCTATGATTGAACCCTAACAACCCGCTTATGGGCTGCCCTGAGTGCAGCTCTAGCTCTTGTAATCCCCGCTGTATTAGAAGGGTTCGGCCATATTTTAACGCCAACTTGGGCTCTAACAATAGCCGTCTATAACAGAAAGTATTTCAAGGACATGTGTCAGCAAGGAAGGCCCTCTGTCCCTTGCCAGGACAATTTCAAGGCAATAGGTTATGACCACTTCGCATGTGGCCTGTATTTTTAGAGCTGACATTATGTAACTAACTCTGGGGGGGGAGAACTTATCATGTCCAATTTTGTAAGCACCTCTGGGAGAGCCGTGTGTGGACTGAACTACAACTAATGACATTTGAAAGACACAAAATGATATGTTTTCATTAATAACTGTAATGAATACAAAACAAGAGAAAAGTGCACACAAGCTACATTCAAATAAAAAGTGTCATTGTCCACTTTCTTTATTATTTTTCTCTCTCTTTACTTACAGTGAATCCTTGAACCTTGAAAACATCTTAGAAGATTTGTAAGTTAAGACTTTACTGATCCCCAGAGGGTGTGTTTGTGTGCTAAAAACAGCACAATTGTGTAGGTCAATAGAGAAAGGTAAATATTAAATCAATATTTAGAATAGATTCCATTTTACTGGCATTGCACAGAGTGGGCTTCAAGTACTGAGTGCCAAAAAAGGAAGTAAAGTGCTTTTTTTGCATAGTAAAGTGCTTTTGAGGCTAATAAGTGGACACATTAATGTACTGGTGTATATAAGATGGTTATAATTGTTTATCTTCAAAGTTTAAGGGATTTTTTAAAAGTCTTCAGTTTCTCCTGACTTTAATTTTGAGCTGATCTTACATTCCCTCATAAGGGTTTATTTATGGATTATCTAAATGAAATAAGAGATTTTTTTTAAGAAAAACAATCCCATATAAAATGTCCCAAATAGTTTTTACCTTAAAGATGCAGTAGGTAAGACT
>NC_045745.1:11166817-11177222 GCF_008692095.1 Etheostoma spectabile | reverse complement strand
TAACTTTCTGTCATATTTGCTGAAACCTGTGGGGCAATCTGCAAAAAGTGCTCCCTATTCAGATGCACCAATCATGGCCAGGGGGGTGTCTAACTGTGTGTCAGTCATTGCTCAGGCACACGCATTCATACTCCCTCGTGGGGGGAGGGGCTTAGGAGACCATTTGGACTTCAGCAGAAAGGGGGGGAGGGACTAAGAAGTTGTCGGAGTCCAAATTCTTTGGCTAAATCCTGGTTTTTCCCAATCCTAACTACTGCACCTTTAATTAAGCCTTTTTTTTAAATGTACAAAATAAGATTACACTATCATCAAAGCTAGTTCCTTTGTTAAAAATGAGGCTCGGAGATATCAGTCACTTTGGTTCCCATGGTGAGAAGCTCCCACTCGGACAGCTGCTGGAGAAACCCCGTGTTTGGCCTCATGTTGGGTTTGCATTTAAGCACGAACTTCCAGGCCTCCTGAAAAAAAGGTCACAGCAACAGCATTATATACAAATGTTATATTATATTTCACATTCACATGCTTTCTATCCACGATCAACCTCATGTTTGTGTGTTAAAGGACTAGTTTGACATTTCAAGGAAGACGCTTTGCTGCTGAGATGTAGCTGAGAAGATTTATATCGTTCTCACGTCAGTATGCTACAGTTAATAGCCTACGTATCTGCAGCCAGTATAACTCACAGTATAACATGCTAACAAGTGACCAATAGAGGTCCATGTATACAGATTTTGCTACCTTAAACAGAGCCAGCCAGGCTAGCATTTCCAGTCTTTATGCTAAGCTACGCTAATTGGCTGTTGGCTCCAGGTACAAATTTACTGTACAAACACAAGATTGGGATTGATTGTCTCATGTAACTTCGCAAGAAAGGGAAAAGCTACATTTCCAAAATATCATACTTTTCCTGTAAGTACGGCACTGGAGTCAGGATGTGGTTAGCCTAGCTTAGCATAAAGACTGGAATTCTAAAACACTCAAAACACCCCTAAAGCATGTTTTTTAAAACCTAATTTTCTGGCTCTTGTTCTGATTTGGAACAAAAACATTTAATCTTAGAGTATATTTTGCGTACTTATTACTTAATACAACGTCACAATATACCGGAAATTCTTTGATTTAATAAACCTTTAAAATCAAAGACAGTGTCAAGCGGATTCCTTGTAACACATCATTCCAGCATTGCTGCTCAGACACCACAGGTACTAAGACAACAATTTGCACGGTGCATACTGCATTCTGCAAGTGGAAGAACCCCACTTGCCTCCAGTGTGTGCTTGAGGTGGTGCATGAGAAAGGCAATGGTGACAGCACTGCACCGGCTTCTGCCCTGCCTGGAAACGATCAGGACCCGAGAGCCCATGTTGATGTGGGAACCTGAAAACAACAAGATACCGGTAGATGGCTTATTGCAGTGAACACAAACCTCTGCACTGTCAAGCAGTAACAGAAACTATATGTATAGCACATCTAGCAACTAAATAATTCAAAGTACACTCCCTGTTCTGTGAAAAAAAAATCTCTAAATGATGGACTGTACATGATCGTCTTTACTGTATAAAACCATTTAAACATTTTAAAATTCTTGTTCAAAACACCCCCAGATGACCTTGGACCTTCTCTTTATAAATTCAAATTGTGGAGGATAAGCATGTTACATTTAGACTGGATTTAGATTAGATTCAACTTTATTGTCATTTAGCAGAGTACAGGTACAGAGCCAATGAAATGCAGTTGACATCCAACCAGAAGGTCAAAAGAAGCATTAAATACCAACGTGCAGGTTGAGTCCAGTATTCTGTGCAGTTATGTGGACGATAGAGATTAATTAAAGACGCTGTATGGTTAGATTAATACAGGTTTTCCAGATTACGTGTCTACAGTGACAGATTTAGATCTTTAAAGTCAGATTGAACCTACTGAGAACGTGCTTAAAAAATAAAAGGTCAGTTTAAGATTTAACAGATAATTTTAATGCACCTATATATTTTTGTTTTTTGGTGTTTCGTTGATTTTTATGCCCTTTTATAACCTTGTATTTTTTCATGAATAAAATAAACTTGAACTTGAACATGGGTGTTATCCCTGAACTGAGATGCTGCATTTTACATTTATATTGGTATTGTTCATCACTGACGTTTACAGTCAGTAAAAACCTAGACGCCCAAAACGCATGGCTTTCCTTCTTCTATAAACAAGACTATAAAATATTTGAAAGGATGTACAAACAGCCTATTAAGTAAAGTACAACTTACTAATAATACTACAAGTCCTTTCAAGACTTGAATATAAATCAGACGCCACTGAGTCGGCCACAGGGATGTTAACCATGGTCTGGTTCTCCTGTATGGATCTAGATTGAAAAGAAATTTAAAATAAAATTCAAAAGCCATGATATTCAGCGTTTTCTCTGATGATATTTCAAACATCTGTTCCTGTCTTACTCCAGAGTGTTACTCTGTGAGAGGCTGATGACGGCGCTGATTTTCAGGTCTTTGAGGATCCTGGAGTCCATGCCTTGTTCCTGGTTCCCCATATACAGCAGTCCTGCTATGATCTCCACTGGATAAGTCTTCAGGTTTTCCAGCTCCTGTGATAGTCCAGAAATATATTAAATTTAATTAATCGGCAGCAAAATAATCAACTTAATTATTGGAGAGAAAAAAATGTTTTTATATTGTTTGTAATAAGCAAGTTTGGATTAACTAACCAGCAAAATGGGAAACGGCCCTTCAGCTGCCTGAAGTGCACTGAATTATTGCTCAATTATGTGGCCCTGTCTTGTAAATGGGCCTTGTGTCAAAATGTATTTACAGAAAGTGGCTTCAATATTATTCATGAACATCTGTAAATGTAAATGTAAATGTGCTGTATTTACATAGTGCTTTTCCAGTCTTAACGACTACTCAAAGCGCTTTTACATCTACAGGAAACATTCACCATTCACACACATTCATACACTGTGGCCGAGGCTGCCATACAAGGTGCCACCTGCTCATCAGATAAACATTCACACACATTCACACTCCGATGCGCAATCTAAAAGAAGAGCCTTTGCTATGAATATTGCCTTTGTGAGGCTTACAATGTTGTTGAGCTGACTGGACATGTATGGTCCTTTCTCAGGCTGCGGTATTTGATGGTAGTGAAACGGATTGCTTTATACAAGGGAGCGATGCAGATCATACAGTTATTGTATGGTATGCATCTTAACCACTCGCCCACCAGGATGCATACTCAAACCTCCATATAGTCTGTTAATCAAAGAAAGTATTCACCTGTATCTTAATTATGCCACACATGACGTTAAACCCAAAATCTAGAATGAAAAACAAAAGAACGGGAGAGCTTATTGGGACTAGTCTTTAGAAAATAAGATGGTGCTTCTTTGTAGGGTGAAAAAATGTTTGCAACACTGCTTTAAGCTCCCATATTTCATGCAAAGGCAACGTTTCGACCCTGCTGGGTCTTCCTCAGGCAAAAGAAAAGAAAAGAAGACCCAGCAGGGTCGAAACGTTGCCTTTGCATTTTTTTCACTTTAGTATTTCTCGTTTGTCCTGCACCTGCAAGATGGGATGTGCACCCAATCACTTTTATAAATGCTTATTTGTGACATGAACAAATCCAGTGAGCATCAAAAAAATGCTTTTATAACATCTGGCCCATTCTAAGATGAAAAACATCACTTTTTGGCGCGTTTCGGCATTCCTTCTTGAAGAAGGTTGGAGTTAGAACGCGCCAGATGTAATAAAAGTATTTGACCTTTTCTCTAAAGACGAGAGCTTTGGATTTATCCCAAATCTAGACCCAGTAACAGTGTGAGGCTGTGTCAGAAATGTTTGACTATTCACTATACGAAGCTAATGCACAAATTCAGTCCGGAAGACAATACCTTGGCATGCTTAGGCCTTCTTTATTCCTCAAGCGTCTGCATTCAATCCCCACACACACACACACACATATTCCTTATTCCACGCTGTCCTGTCTGGGCCTGTCATTATCTTATCAGCCGCTCTCATCAGCTGATCTCATCTATCCAATAACTCAGTGACACACCTACATTATAAGCCCATTCTCTTGTGTGCCTCTGTTGGTTACTAACTAAGAGCTACTATCGATGCTCTGTCAAGGAATGCGTTTTCAGTTGTAAACATCTGGACAACGTTTAATCCACTCCTGGACTTAAGACCGGACACCGATTTACATCCAGTCCAGAGATTTACACCAGTTGGATGATTTAGATCAACCTCCACAGACCTAAATATGAGTGTATCAACATTCAAGTATAACAAGTGTGTTTTGTCTTACCATGATGGTGTACAGGATTCTTTCAGTCCTTAAAAAAGGGTATAGAGCTGAGAACTTCTGAAAGCCTCCTCTCACTACGTGGACTGGACAGATGCTAGCTCTAGCTAAGGCCTGGGCACATTCAACGGCTCTGCCTGCAATCACAGTCAGAAGCCAACTGAAAAACATCAATCAACACATTTGTGGCTGAAATCCACATTGGGAGCATTGTCTAAAGCAGGGGTCTTCAACGTTTTTTAAATCAAGGACCCCATAACTGAAAAAGAGACGGAGCTGGGACCCCCTTCTGCATAGTATTGTATAAAATGAAGTTGCATTATAAACGAGGCCTACAATAATGTGCAGAGCTTCCTAAATCCTTTTTACGCATAACTTTTTTTGCATAGAATACTAAGCTTTTAAAATAATTTTTGGCATGATTTTATAAATAATCTTTTAATGTTGCACATACATCTGGCACAGGGAATCCTCAGGATGACCTGGATCTGTGGATGGCTACCTTAGTGACTGCCATATCTATAGGCCAGTAAGCCTATCATCAGTGGGGATTTATATGTGCTAATCATATGTTGGATCCATGTTAAAACATTTTCATTTTTGAAACAACGTTCAAAAATTAACAATAATATAGTGGCCACCCTTCAGTGACTCTGATGACCCCCTAGGGGTCCCATACCCTTGTTGAAGATCTCTGGTCTAAAGTGTATTAGCGTCCCTCTGCCAGAGGAATTCAGGGGAATTGTGGAAAATACAGGATTTTAACCCTTCATACGCCCCTGTGCTACTCTAAGAAATGTGTCCTGAATAGCCAGTTACCTTGTTCCTGTAAAGAGCTTGTGTTGCTGTCATAGACCACCACGTGCTGCATACTCTCAACCTCCACAGCCTCTGGCAGGAGGAGCGTGCCCTCTGGATCCTGGAGAGAGTCGCCCAGAAAGTTTTATCATCTGATGCAACAAAATAATCCTGGAAAATTAAGGAACTAGGAATCTAAGCTGTTTTTTAGTTAGTTTGTTTGTTGTAACAATCTCTGCACTTCAATACTTTTATGCAGAACACACATCCATCTAATGACGCACAGCAAGATGACTTGGAGAAAAAGGTCCTAATTGCATCAAAATAAACTCCTAATCACAAAAAAGCAGTATGGCTATCTATATAATGCGTTTTAAGAGTACTCCTTTTTTTAGCCAAGACATTTCTCGTGCGAAGGATATAATCTCAACATTATATTCTAATGTATTACTTTCTGCGGTCTAAAAAACCTGGTTATTATTCCATGCCAATATAATTAACTGTTTTTGTTGTATGCTAAACATGTATACATGTTGATGTTATTTCTTACACATTTAAAGAGTAACACTGTTCTTTACAATAAAATAAGACAAATTCCATTTCATTATAGCTCCTGTTACTCCTTTTTAAGTTGTTTAATGAACTTTGAAAAAAAGTATGTAGAAAAAAAGAAACATAGAAACACACAAGCCCCCACCCTGAACACCCACCAACATACAATTAATTGTGTATAAGACATTATACTTATCTGAAATGTTAACCCCCCCCCCCCCAACCTCTAGTTTGTCTTTGTAATTGACTCGATGTCACTGTAAATAAGGGTTGCCCCTCAAAGATCTCTTGCACAAAGGTTGAATGAATGAATGAATGGAAGGGCAGTCTTCAGATATTTGCCCCATTTATCTAAATTAATTTACGGATTAGACTTAAACTTTACACATATGGATATATATATTAATTGGTTTTGAGGTTCTAGTGATTTTAAGGTGTGACTGTTTTAGAGAATATGCTTGTATTTTATGTCTTTATATGCCAATGATTTCTTAGAATGCCTTTATTTGTAATGCCATGTTGTCTGTACACATTTATATAAAAAGCTTTGCTATTATCTTTCTGTCATTTCAATTATCATTTATTTTATTTTATTTTTTCTGTATTCAGGTCTCACTTGTAAAAAAAAGAAGAAACTCTCGATCTTAATTTGTCTTCCTGATTGAATAAAGTACATTTATTTAAAACAAAATAAAGGTTGCCAGTAGCATATAACTGTCCATGCACTAAGTCTGTAGTTCCCCTTAAAATGCGAGCTGCTTTTAATGTAGATTACTTTCTGTTGTAGTGGACAATATAACTGTGGCTACAAGGACAACTGTACCATTTTGCCATGTTTAGCTGTTATGATGTGACTCGTTCTGTAATCTTGGGATTCACGAGCATCTAAAACAGAGACATACACAACGTACAAATAAGTTACAACTTAATTGAATTCAAGCCGAGCAATCAGCAAAATCCAACTCATAGCAAGTATAGTCCCTTTGACTCCAGCCTTCACAGCGGAGCTAGCGGAGCTAGCTGAGCTAACAGCCCGTCTCTTACCAATCACACAGAGGTAGTTGATCTCGGCCAGCCTCGACACGCGGCTGCACCGGTTGAGAAGATTGTAGAGCTCAACCGGCTCACACATCATGATTTCAGCCATCATCACAGGAAGAAACAATTAGTCAGAAACAAATAGCAACATTATAAATTTGCCTGACCTGTAGGGAAAGCACACCAGCTTACAAATTACCACCCTGTCTAGCTAGCGAACTAGCTAGCTAGCTACGTTGTTTTCAAAGAGCACTTTTGCGGTTTGTTTTACTTCGGTTGCTAAGCAACTAAGTGGCGATATCATGCGGTAAATACCTTTAACTGTCTATGGTAAATACATATGTTTCATAAAAACGTGCAGGGCTATAACATAACCTTATGTCTGAACTAAATAACCAAAACAGTGACATTAAGATGGAAATAGACTAGACTTGCTCTGGCCTTCCATTCATACTTCTTGAACTTCTTCCTACTCCTTTTGAACATGGGAATTTCTTATTTGAATCACTTTATTTGAATCAATCATTTTGGAAGAATGTGCTGAAATGTACATGCCCTTATGTATCTGTTATTTTAATGTTTTTTTTTTTAAATTATTGTAATTTTTTTACATGTTCAAAATAAACTAAAATAAATATCACTGGCACGCGGTGCAGAGTTGCCAGTTTGGGCGGTCTTTCCATCTCTTGAATCCAAATGTGCTCTTGAATGATTAGATACATGAAGGCTAATGTAGAAAAAGATTGCTGTGTTTTCAGGGATGACAGACTGATAAGCAGACATGCTTTCTATGACTGGATGTAACTCTTGATACTTTGGGGTAAAAGTGGCTCTCCTATTGACTTTGGCCTATCAGTGTTGCTCTCATGAATAAAATACTAAAGACCACTGCACTACACCTTGTCTGGTGTTGCTGATGATGTACATAAAGATATATGACATATATAACTCCCCACTGATGATAGGGTTCGACAACCACCGATCCAGGTCATCCTAAGGATTCACTGTGCCACATGTACGTGTAACACTAAAAAATGATTTATAAAATCATGCTAAAAGTTATGATTTTAATAGATTAGTATTCTATCCAAAAAAGGTATGTATGTACAAAGGCTTTAGGCCGCCCTAAACAGTATTGTAGGTCTAGTCTAATATGCAATTTTATATTATAGGCCTACAATATGTAGGGGGTCCCTGCTCTGTCTCTTTTTCAGTAAAGGACTCCCAGAAGACCCCTGATGTAGAGCCTTGAAGTCACAGCTTTCCATGTAAATGACTATTTAATTGTTTATTCACATATTTAATCTTGATGTAGATAAACATGTATTGTTTTATTTGATTTGGATTTATAATTAATAGTTAATAGTTTCATTTCAGCAGTCACGCTGAGTAGCAGTTGATGACTGGCTGTTCAAATCAGTAAACAAGTTAGTTCACCTACTTACTACGGCTTCCTCTAATTTCTAAACTGGGTTGTACTGAAAAAAAATCTGCAGATGAATCACTAATAAAAAAAATCCTTAGTTAATAGTTCTACCAACTCCGACAGTAAAATCCTGCTTTTAAATTAATGCATGAGTGATAATCTAATGATATAATAACACAGATATAAAATCCACTGTTTTTCTATTTATCATAGTATATAATATTATAACAGTCACAGGGATGTGTTATACTTTTAATACTTTAACTACATGTTCCTGATCAGCTCTGGATGCTATTAGACTTTATCTGAGGGAGCGTTTTAAATGCAGGATTTTTACTGTAACAGATTATTTTACTGTGTGGTATTAGTAGCCTATAGTAGCCTAATTTTACTTAACTAAAAGATCTAAATACTTCCTCCTCCACTGGTTTTAAGTCTCAAAACCATTTAAATCTTCCTGGTACAAAATGCAGCTGCCGTGCTTTTCACAAATTCCAAAAAAACAACATCACATTATCTCTATTTTCAGTTTTAGAGTTGATTGAGTGAGAGTTTTCTGAACACGTTTCAAACACTTGATGGAATCCCTGCTCCCGTCCATACTAACAGAGCGCTGTCCCAGAGACAGGTGTCCTCTGGCTGCTCCTGAATCCTGGAGCAGGACCACAGGGGACCGTGCCCCTCAGCTCTGGAGCTTCTCATAATCTCTTAAACAATTGTATTTAGGTTATCCCTATTTATTATGTTTTCCTGCCCTAGTGTCTTAACCTTTTTTGTTTTCTTTGTGTCACTCTGTTTTAATTTATTCTTTAACTTAAAATTCAATTAGATGAGTATGATGAAAAGATGAATTCTTTGGGTTTAGATTTTATATTAACTTTATTGTTATGGCTCAGATTTTAGACTATTATATAACAGCTAAATAGGCTCTCACAGCCTATTTTAGCAGCAGCTCCTGACCCGGCCCAAGCTCTCTAAGAAGACGAGGAAAAACTCCCCAAAATCCTGCGGCTAGCAGAAATGGGAAGAAACCTCGGGAAAGGCAATTCAAAGAGAGATCCCCTCTCCTGGGATGGCTGGGGGTGCTACAGGATCTGCGAAACAAAGGCCAATCACTGTAAAAAGTTCAATATTCAGTCCAATTAGATAAGTCAGATTAATTATGTCAAGCCGCTGTTTCACACGTCCGTCTTCCTGTCACAGAAAGAGCAGCATTAGTACTTGGATTACACTTATGTATGGCACTGGATACATTTGTGGACTTGTAGCGCATGCATGCGTGCATGCGTGTGTGTGTTTGTGTGTGTGGTGCTAGTTTATCTGAGCCATGGGTGAAGTTTAAGCTGCTCCAGGGTAAGACGCTGCTGGGGGGTTTCGGTCAAAGACATGCTCAAAAAATCCTGGCAATCTGGAGAGGAAGAAGAAGAAGAAGAAGAAGAAGAAGAAGAAGAAGAAGAAGAAGAAGAAGAAGAAGAAGAGGAAGAAGAGGAAGAAGAAGAAAGATGACGGATATAGTGATCCATCACATGTGAACTAAAATGAACAGATTTGTGCCTGCTGACATGTTATGAGTATGCTTTTTTTCTTACTTTTGGACAGCTTTTTGCTGATTCTCAGCTTGTTTCCGATGAACTTGGTGGTCTGAAAGGGAACTTTGTGGAGCATTTCAAACAGGACCACTCCCACCTGCCACACGGTGGTGGGGCTGGGCCTGTACATGCAATCACTGTACCACTCGGGGGGGATGTGAGAAGCAGTACCTACAACACACGGACATAATAAAACCATGACAAGGATGAGGCGGAGGAGAAGCTTTGTCTAAATGTAAGAGTCAGAGATGAGTAAGTTTGTGAAGAGCAGGAGTAGGTGCTAGACTCCTTACCGTAGAAATTGCGGTAGAAGGACCCTTTCTTGGCGAAGCAGCTCAGTCCGAAGTCGATGAGGCGAAGGCGAGGGACATCTGAACCGGTCTCGATCAGAATATTTTCCACCTTGATGTCTCGGTGAAAGATGCAATGGTTCTCTAGCTCAATCGCTGCCTCAATGAGCTGTGTCAGTATGATCTGAGAGACAAAAGGAGACAGATGAGGAGGGTTGTAGGACATTTGTTCGTGGCTGTGATTGCTGTCATGGACTACAACTGCCCGGAGCCTAGAGGCACCAAAATACACGATTTTCAGTGGAGCTGGTCATAATTTCTGTTGGTTTCTCTTGTTTTTTGGCCTGGGCCTGGAGGCCTGGGTTTTCTCAACACACACACAAACACACACACATACACACACACAC
>NC_045745.1:11165852-11166807 GCF_008692095.1 Etheostoma spectabile | reverse complement strand
ACACACACACACACACACACACACACACACAATCCTTCAGTAATGCACCTGGGCCTGTTCCTCCGGTAGGGAGCCTCCGTTGTCCTCAACGTAATTGAGTAGGTCCTTGGAGGGAACTGGTCTCTCCAGCACCAGGATCAGCTCCCGGTCCAAATCATACCAGTCCAGCAGGGCCACTGGCGCTGTCGACCCCGCTGACCCACTTGTTCCAGCCGCAAGTTTTAACATGGCGGCGACTTCCACAGACAGCTGCTTCCCATTCTGGTCCTGAAACATCACAACAAAATGGAGGATGAGGGAGAGGAACGTTGTAGAGAATAATATAGAATCATTCATCCATAATGCATTCAGTAAGAGAGTGCAGTGCTGAAAACAGCTGATTTCAACAGCAGTAGGTGTTGCTCACTTACCACTACTTTGCAGAGGATTTTGTCCTTCGGGACACGTTTGATGGCAACCTATGAGGACAAACAGGACTTTGGTTAGCACTTCCTGACTATACTATGTCCGTGTTCAAGAATGCGTGTGTAACACTTACAGGTAAATTATCTGCTCTTCGATATCCAGCAAACACAGATCCACATCCTCCCTGGCCAAGCTTATCCTGCTCTACGTATTTGGCCTTAAATTTTTCTAGACAAACAAGCACATTTTGTTTAACACAGTTGTGAGAAACACCAATTATGTAATATAACACCTAATGTAAATCATGCTAACATAAAGCTAAACCCTACATGTATCACTATCTACTGACCTGTTAGGGCAGCTACGGACAAATCCGCTTTGGTCTCCTTCAGGTCGGATTTCCCCTTTTTTCTACTTGGTCCTTCACCATCAGCGACGGCCTTCCTCTTTACACCTCTCTTGCTCACATCATCCACAGATGAATTGCAGCTTTCTACATGAGAAAAAAAAAAACCACGGGAACAGCCGCTTGTTGAAAGTCACAGACACA
>NC_045745.1:11146746-11165842 GCF_008692095.1 Etheostoma spectabile | reverse complement strand
TACAATAAGTAGATGACAGAACAGGCAATCATTCGCTAACGGTACATATGAATCTTTTATGCTCTGCCGCCGGAGCTGGAGTTGAGCTGTGGTTAGCCTAACTTATTATAAAGAAACGGTAAGCCTGGTTCTGTATAAAGTTTTTACCTAAAGCCTGCCAAGACTTTATCAAAAACAGTATTTCTCACTGTCATCTAGTGGTATTTATTCGTGCGGATGGTTTTGATTTTATTTGTCCAGGTTTTGAGATATCTGTCACTCCACCCCAATGCAATGGAGGTAGATGGATTAGAGTTTGTGATGCTCACAGCACTGAAACATTTGAGATCATTTTAGCAACATCTATCCCCAAAAACAGGGTCCTCGATACTCTGGATAATCTACAAGGCTCACCAGAACAGTTTATATTGGAACTGCCTTCTACCAAAGAAATAGTCCCAAAGAAACTGCCCCCAGTGTGTTCAGTGGATTGTCTTTTCTACCCAGGGCACTATTCCCATAGACAGTAAAAGAAATGGCCCAACAGATCCTGTTGCTCTGGACGGAGACCAGTGAAGGCTACCAGAGTGCTTTTCCGGTGATGGCTGAGCGTTAAAAGGCGTAGATGTGACATGAGCCACGGAGCCATAACGTGAGGTACAAGGTAATGGAGCCTTGTATACATTGTTGTGTTTCTTTAGAAATAAACAATGGACAAATAGAGTATTTAAACACTTCAGATGTAAAGTTATTTGCTGCCAAAGGGATGTCAAAATGAATTGCAATCAATGAAATGGCGTAGGAGGTACCCCCTTTTGACTATTTTGCTAAAAAATCTCAGAGTCAAATATCAGAAAAATCCAAAACTATAAGATACCACTAGAGAGAAGCAAATTTGTTTTCCTTTGTAAGTCAGGTGAACCAAAGTCTATTTAGCTCAATATACCACTTTTCCAGTTGATGAACATTTCTGTAATTATGAATCCACTAAAATTGAACCCAGTCAATAGAAGAAACTAAGATAATCTACTCAAATACTGTACTTAGGTATTATTCTAAAGGTACTTGTACTTTGAAAATGTTTGAATGCAGGACTTTTACTAATGCATCACTTGCGTATTGCTACTTCAAGTTACGTTAAAGATCTGAGAACTTATTTTATGACTGTCCTGATCCTCGTGTTCATTAAAACGATAGAAGTATACACTCCCTACAGTAATTTCTAAAGGTCAGCTCCCAGCCTACCGGTGTCCGCTGAGCAGGACGCCGTCTCCATGTCATGCTTGACAAGGTCGAGTCGTGTCCTCTTCCCTCCTCTTACTTCCACATCCCCCCTGGAGGTGTTTGGGTGTTCAGTTTTAGAGACCCTTATTTTTTTCTTAAGGGTCTTCTTGGCCTTTCCCTTAATTGTCCTTGTCGGTCCATGAAGTGCAGATGCTGGCGTCCTGACACTACGCTCTACAAATGAGAAAAACATCAATTTGTTGTGAATTATAGCCGCTAAATGTTTGAAATTGTTATTTTTTACTATTCCACAGTACAGATCACAATGTGATTTGCATTGATCTCACACTTACCTCGGATTCTCCTTAGGGCCGGAGAAACAGGAGTCTTTGCACAATCTTTCTTCATGGTAATGTTAAACAAGTTTCTAACACGATGACTTCAGAGTAACGAGTGAAAGTAGATCCAACCGTTCAACACTTAAGTCTCTCAAGAATGAGCTTCCCACTGTGTGTGTGTGTTCTAAAGGTAAAGGGACCGGAACATGATGACATGTTCCATCACAAGGAAACGACAGTGACATCACAAAGACGTGTTCTGGAATATGCAAATTAGAGTTCCGAAAAGATTGTGTATGTGTGTGTGTATATTTGAACAGGTAGAGGTTTTTCCAAACAATTCTCACAATACAAGCATACAAATCTTTATTTAATTTGTATTTAACCAGGAAAAAACCTTGAGATTAAAAATCCTGTCCTGGCCAAGAAAGGCAGCACTACTGTCAAACATGCACACAAAGTACACAAAAAATAAAACAAACAAAACAACTAAAGCAGCAAATATTTCCAAAGTTTACCACAATCATAAATACATCAAAACATCCACAGCCAGATGTGTCTGCCTCCTTTTAGCACCAATGGGACGAGCTCATTAAATGCTTGATATCGACTCCTCCTTCTCAGTCATCTGGCTGACTTTCCTGCCTATCAATCATATATATTTATGTTCTAAGGTTATTTTTATGAACGGTTCATATTGATCTAAAAGTCAAATACTAAGAAGACAGAAGGATTTTGGGCTTTAGGGATGGCAAACTGTTAGATGGACTGCCAGGTGAATTTGTATAGTCATGCATCGTCCCCAGAGGATCTATGCTGACTTAGGTGATCTTCTAACTTTTAAGATAAGATTGATTTATATTATCCCATAGGACATTTGTCTTGGATTCATTCAGTATTTGCTGTTAAAGACAAAGTATGTACTATTTCTGCATTAAAATGTCTAAAAATTAAATAAAAAAATGAATGTGTGCATACACACAGTACATCCACAGACTGCCACCAGCCAACAAATTGCACGCTGCCCGTGGTACGACACACCTGTAGCCATCATAAAGCACAGCGCGTGCGGTAAGGCTTTTGTGGTTGGTGCATGTGGGTAACGCAATACTGTGGCCAATAAATGCAGCACTGCCAGCTAAAAGCAGGAAAAACACTGCTAACAAGTTAAAATGGATATACATAAACGATGCATGTTTCAAATACTCATTGTGCGATAGACACAACGTGTTTTGGGGACTGCATATTAGGTATATTTTTGCCCGGAGTGAGCCCTTGTCTGTAGCTAATGCCAACTAGCTGGCCTTTATATTTGCTCCAACAAAGAAACGTGAAATGTTCACTTTCTGTGTGACAAAAGAAAAATATTGGGGAGAACAGCAAATGTAAAGTTTTTATTAACTGGATTTAGGGAGGATATTTATTTATAATTTATAAACTCATCAACAGAATCCAAGGAAAAACAAACATTTATGTCCCTACTAGTAGGGTCTGAGGATGGCCATGTTAGCTGTTTCATCAATCCTGCTTGTCCAACAGTTTGGTTCAAAGTAAAATACTATATTCTGACAAAAATAAAAACCCAATATGGACATTCATGGTCCCCATAGGATGTTTGCTAATAATCTTGGTGATCCCCCCGACCTTTCCATTACCAAAAGGGACCATGTTTTCCTTTGAGGAACCGTTGAGTCTGTGAAACTTTGTCTTGAAAACTAACACAACCATAGATAGTCATTGTCCCCAGATTATTAATCCACGTTTCGGTGACACCTCCTGCTTTTTCCTTTAGCACAACCCACATGTCAGCTTGTACATCGGGAATATAAAAGTCTAATGAACGAATTGCCATTATATTTCCTGAGTCTTGCTTCCCAGATTATGGGTTTTTGTTTGTTGTTTTGGCCTTGGAGACCCTGAGACCCATTTTTTACAGCTTCTATTTTTGGTTGGGTTACTGTTTATTAACTTTTTTTTTTTGTTCAACATCATTCATATACATATGTGTAGATAAATATATACATATATATTTTGTGTAATAAAAGACTTGTTACAGTACTTTGACATGTTAGTCTCTCCTTTGTTAGTTTGAGTTTATGATTTGAGTTACTTCCTAGCATCCCCTAGGCGTAAAACTCAAGGGTCGTAACAATAAACTTTTTTTATCACTTTATAATTTACAGGTTTAGCCCCAGATAAACAACAACATGTGTGTTTAAACAACACTAATACACTCTTATTGAGGGGGTCAGTACACTGACGATGCTTAAGTTTTTGTTCTGTTTATGAACATATCAGTTATTGTTGCAATTAAAACATAAAGCTAACTAAATGTACAAAACAGAGACACACACACACACACACACACACACACACACACACACACACACACAGAGAGAGTTTAGTCCTGCCTCTATTGGCTTTTGAGAACAACATGTACTCAGTCCCAGCAGAGTGTGAATGAGCGACTTGTGTTCTCCGTCCTGCCCAGTCACAAATCATGCTGCTGATCTGGGAGGAAAACAAAGCTTGAGACCCAAGATGAAGGCAGAGCAGGAGGCTCCTTCAAAAACTAAAATAATTCCGCAAATAGTTTTGTTCATGTGTCTCGGTTCCTTCAATTCAGGTATGTCAAATTTCCAACTTTAGAATTATTTTTTAGTTTTTTATTTTCCTAACAATGGCCCCTTGCATGTTTATGCATTTTCTAAAGATTAAGTTTGTCATAGTTTACATTGTAGCGTATAAGCAAAATCTAATTAATCAAGTGTGCTTTTTTTTTAGTTTTTTGTTTGTTGGTAGGTGTCAGTATGAGAGAATAAAAAAATGCAAAGTGCAGATGGGATTTTACTAATGCAGTGTTAATCAACACTAACTTGCTGGATGAATCTCTAAAAGAAACACTCACAAGTACTAAGACTGCTGTGCTTTAACAAAACCAGCTAAAGGGTTGGTTTTTAACAGGTGATTTTAACGTTGCATACAACTCGTAGTAATTTTTGCAGTATTATGCATAGTAATGCAACATATTTGTCAATATCAGTTGAATTGATGATGCTCTGAAAGTGAACATCACAAAGATAGTATTTGTTGCTGGGGTAGTGGATTGCATTGGACTGTGTGGCTGCTTTTACAGCCTTGTGCCCACCCTCTGTAAGTAATACAGGCTGACTCAGAAGCAGTGTTTTCAGAGGTTCAGTCATTTTCAGCTGTGGCTCATCACTGGCCCGCTATTGTTGTGACTTGCAGCGGAGTCACTGAGTTGCTCTGTTTTTGCAAAACTAGGATGGCATCTGGATTTTTCCCAGTGTTCTTTTCATGAACTGCCAAGAAGGAAATTTTGAACAAACAATCCCCACTTTGTTGGCTAATGCTGGCCCATCCCGAGGACTGACAGCTGTTACCATGGTAATGTGGATCTGCCATGCAAACTGGATCCAGTATACAGCAGAGATGGAGCGTGCTGCCCACTAAACCTTCAGCTAATTATCGCTTCCTGTAGAGGAAAAAACAATAAACTTACATGTACAACATTTTATCACGACTATTTAAATTCCGCCTGTGTGCAAGAGCTGTTTGTTCATATGTTCAAATACCGTTTAAATTGGATGATTCAAATGTACCCAGTGTACTGTGGTCCAATACCAACAGTTAGTACCAATGCAGAAATTAGTGTGTCCTTTATATAGCAAGGCAGAATAGAGTGAATAGAGTGTGGCGTCAGGGTGCTGGATGGGTGTGTAGCTCATCCGAACTTTAATGCAGTAGACCGCGTTGACGTCCCACTGAGGACCGACAATTGATGTCTGTTTTTGCCATGTGCAGATGTTCTATAAATAAATAATCTTGTTGTTTTATTTTAACAAATTTGCAGTGTGCAGAATTGTCCAATATCAACATTGTGTCTGGGGTTACAATAGACCTTAGACACAAAAAGTATTTTGTCATAAAAAGACGCTTGCCACCGGGCTGGGGGAAACCCTGAAATCTAAAGTAGGAACCTCTGTCCTGTGTTTCTCTGCAGGTTGGGTGCTGGCAGTGAATATGACTATCCCCAACTCTCTCATTAGAGGAACAGTGGGGGGGGAGGCCCTGCTGTCTGTCCGTTACAATAGCTTCAGCATCGACCTGCCCGTCATCAAGTGGCAGCTCAAGAGGGAAAAGTCTGTCACTGTTGTCCAGTCGATAGGAACTGACATCATTGGGACCCTGAGGCCTGAGTATCGTGACCGCATCCTGGTATTTGAGAATGGGACTCTGCTTCTCCACAACCTTCGAATCTCTGATGATGGAATTTATGACGTGGAGATCTCAATCACAGACGATACCTTTACAGGAGAGGGCAGCATCACGCTCACTGTGGATGGTAGGAAGAAAAGTGATGTTGTAGCTTTGAGTTGTGAAGTAACGGTTAAAATAATTTTTTTTCTTAAGTCTGAACCAAAAAACATACATGCCTTTGACAGAAGTTGGATTAAAGATTGAAGTTTTGATTGATGACCAGACTCAAATTAAGGTGGCTTTCACACCTGCCTCATTTAGTTTGGTTGACTCACACCAGAGTTTGTTTTCCCTGAGCGGTTCGTTGGGGCAGTGAGAATACAACAATCGCACTCGGATGGGCGCCACTCGGATGTGGTTAAAATGTGATCTGACCTTGAACTGCCCCAATTTCTGCATGCGTAATCTGCAAGTCTGAGCCAAGCATCTCCTTTAGTCAGGTGGGCTTTGCAATCTGCGATGCGGCAGAGCAGAGCATGCAAACTGGAGCAGCTTGCAATTACAGAAAAAGACTGAGGTCAAGATCGCCGTCACTCACATTTCTGTGGTCAAACCAGTCGTTGTTTAAGTTTAAGACAGAAGTGGCAGAGCAGATGTAGTTAATTCACTCGCAAAACAATATCTCAAAAATTATTTAATTCAAATGAGCTGTTTTGACCATGGACACGTCCAGGACCTTCTTCCTGTATTTACTTTCTTGCTCCCGCCCCAGATAGCCTACATCTGACCAACAACTGAAACTAAAATTGTTCTATTTTCTGAAATGTTGTGTTTCAGATCTCAGGGTCACCATACATACTAAATCCAACAGGGCGATCAGCATGTTCTTTTTTTGTCTACTCACATGTGTAGAAACAGTTTTATCTATCTATCTGTCACCTATATTCAGAGTCTATATCCAGGCCCTATATCCACATGGAGGCTTTGTCAGTCCTGGAGCTCAGCGAAAACGTCATCCTCAACTGTTCCCATGACAATGGAACCAGGACTACATACAGGTGGTTCAAAGGTGGAAAGCCGCTGACCAATATGACGAGGTTCGTGTTGTCCCCTGACCAGAAGTTCTTGACCATCACACGAGTGTTGATGGGAGATGATGACACCTACAGCTGCGCAGTGGAGAACCCTGTGGGCAACATGACAAGCCTGCCTATCAGACTGACGGTCTACAGTAAGTGATACGGTCTTAGTTTTCAGTTGGCTGTGCCAACAATAGTTATACACATCTTGCCAGACACTGTGACATGGGAAGCAGCATAAGAGATGTTAGCTATACATATTTATCAGACCAGAGAACATGTGATGTCTGGGTGATATCTGGGAATCATGACTGGAAATGACGGAGAAGACTGCACACATAGCAAGTCCAATACGTTTAGATTAAATGTAGCTTTATTCAATTATTGAACAAGGAAGATAACCTAACAACAAAGAAGTGCTATCCAGGTAGCAGTCTCGTATTGTCTACACTATAACGCTGTGGAGTAAGGTCTGGCTACACCACAGATGCATTCTGGGATAGGAGAAAAAAACACTTGAGTTGTTTGTATTACTTTAAACCACAAGTCACAATTGTCTTGGACGGCACTAAACTTTAGAAGCAGCAATGGTGCCTTTGCAAAATAATCTTGGGAAGAGACTTGTTTTGGTGGAACATTTGCACCCCGCAAAAGAAAACACCACACACAACGTTACATCAACTGTTCACATAATACAGTAACATGAACTATTTAAGTTAGCTGGATCCATGGTTAAACCTCATTTGCTCTCACCAGTGTATCATCATATGTACTTTGTCTACAGCAATCCCCTCACCCAAATCTCCAAGATTAAGGGTTTGGTTTACGTTATTAAAAAGTTATGAACACTAATAATGTTATATGTTAATATGAGTTATGACAATGGCCCATCTCGAGGGGCAGCACCAAGCGTGCATTTGAAAATCTCACTGTACGCAATTGGAAACACTCGATCAATCACAACGATACACGAGGCAACGTATCCAGGACCCCATACACTTAGCTACCAGCGGAGCTAACTGGTTTATTAAACACTTTCCGTAGCCAGTCGGCAAAACAGCAAAAAAATTCCTTCTTGAAAAGGAACGATTTAAGCACCGTCTTCTGTTTCTCTTTTAGATAAAAAGACAAGTCTAGCCTGTTCAATGTACTGACCAAATCCGTTTCAAACATCTGGTGTTCATCCGTAGCCATCTTGCAATGTTTACTAATGACTTTGACATCGCAACGTTGTCGTCATCTGTTCAGCTCGCCTCTGGCCCGCCTATCTCAGATACACCGATGGGATTGGTGCACCTCGGCTACAAGAGTATAGTTAATGAGCAGCATTACTGAAAGCCAGAGCGACTTGCTGAGCAAATTCCAATTTTGCTCTCGCAAGAACTCTGGATTTCTGGGGTAGTAATCCCCATCAATCAGTCCCGAAAGGATGGCTTTCCATCTACCGTTGGCAAAGGATATTTCTATTTATCCGTATAAGATGGAGAACTTTTCATCCATGTCCTAATCATGCCCGACATAAGCTGTAGCTATCCTCCTTGACTGCAGGGTTTTTCACCTGGTCCTCTATTATCACAAGTGGGACACAACCAAATCCATGGCATAAATCCCCCAAGCAGACGTTTTAAATATGTATTCAACAATCAGATTCTGTAAAATCCTTTCATGTAAGTGTTTTGTGTTGTTCTGTTCACTGTTTGTGCTTTTCAACTGTAGTTTTGCATATCCTACCAGGAAGAAGCTCTCTCTACATCATCCTTTCCACGGGGGGCATCTTCCTCCTCATCACCTTGGTAACAGTATGTGCCTGCTGGACACCTTCCAAAAAGTAAGAATTGCTAACAAGTTTTTCATAAACCCAAAAAAGCACCAGACTGACTTCAGAAAGGCAGCTCTGGGGTGCATGTAACACAACACTGATGCATTGACATCGTTTTGTCTTTGCTAGGAAAAGACATCCAGCTAGAAAGCCTCTCACCAGCTTTTATGACCACGCTGATCTCTCACCAATCAATCCCACAGGTACACTACTGTTATACTGAATTCATATTCCACGGTGATGAGTTAATACAAATAGTGATCATCTAATCTACGATGAGGCCCGAAGAGAAATGTTTTGTTCTTTTCCACAGATGATGTGCTTCCAAAAATGACAACGCATAATGGAATAAATGCTGTAACGTCACTTTACATCCTGCAGCAAAAGGTAACCCCCCCCTTCACCGCTGTCAGGTTATTACATTCTGTGACTCACCAAAGATAGGGAGACTAAAAATCTGAAGTAACTCCAGCGTTCCCTTGAAGATGCTATTTATACAGGGTTATCAGTAGTGGAACTAAAAAGAAGATCTCAGAGTTGAACAGGGCGGACACATCAGTTTTCACCAGACTTGCCCTGGGTCGGGTTAAGTCTACTTCTGACTTACAACACTAATAACAGTACCGTCGCCAAAATATTTCTCATCTGGGACATTAAACTGAATACCTTTTGAGTTATGGAAAAAACAAGGCATCTGTGGACGTCATCTTGGGCTTTGGGAAACACTGATTTTCACCATTTCCGATGTTTTATAGACAAAGCAGCTGGATCGAGAAAATAATCGACAAATGAATCGACAAAATGAATCGCTAGGTGCGGGTGTAAATAAACTACATTTGTACATAAAACTATGCTAAATGGTAAAGAACATGCATACTTGCCATTGTTCGCATTCCACACAACACACTAAAAAAACACAATATTACAAATAGAAAAATTAGGCACTTACAAATGGTTGTATGCCCACACACACAGGCAGCAACAAGCTGCCTCTGTATGATTCTTCTACCCAACTGCAGAAACTCAGGACTAGTGCAACAAGAGTGTTCATATCACAGAATCTACGAGCCTTTTCCACAATATAAATATTATTTTACTACACAAACTTTGTTTTAATGGATAATTGGTAGCAGAGAAGAGATTTGACGTCGTCCTGTTTTGCAGGATCCCTCCATGGATGACTCATCCAGCAACAGTATTGGATCTCCATCATCTGAGCTTGACAACCCGCCGTGCTACACCAGCTGCCCGAACTACACCGGCCCTCTTACCCAATCTAATGGGTCCCCTGCCCGCTCCCCCCACAGCTACACCTGAAAGGTCATCAGTTCAAACTCTCCACATCGCAAGTGGAAGGTCAGACCGTCCTACTGTATCCTGGCTCTGGGTGGCAACTTCCTGTGCATCCGCCCGCGGTTTGGGAAACATCATAAAACCATTTTCTGGGTTTTTACAATAATGTCATTACTGCCTGTGATCAAATGTCCAAAATTAACTTTTTGACTCACCGGTCAAGTTGGCAGGTAGATGAAGCGAAGCTCTGACATGCAGAGAGCACAGGAACAGAAGAAAGTAGTTTCAGCTTCACCGAATTAAAAAAAACAGAACAATTTTTGGTACAATTTTGTTAAGATGAAGCTGTCAAGCTGTAGTGTGTAGCCTTCTTTTTACACTTCAATTCACAGATCATCTACAAACATGATGTGGTTTGTTGTTTGTAAATGTTAAATGTCATTAAAAGAAACCCCCCTCAGAAATGCTACTCTTTTTGCAGTGTTACGTGTGATTTACTGTAGTGTTGATGAAATGAAATACAGCAGTAGCCTACTTTGTAATATTTTGTGAAATAATGTAAATGACTGTTTTAGTTAGCCTATACTAGATAATTTAATAGATTTTTCAGTGAGACGATAGACATGGGTATTTCCATTTTATACTGTAATAACTGTAACTGTAATAAAATGTGAAATATTCTCAAGTTTCTTTTAGTATTTCCGCTGTGCTCCTTGAGTTTTTTAATGTCGTTTAGGATTTACCTCTTGGCTCACATTCATTCAAATATTTGATGCTTTTGTATATTTTCAACATCCACTCAATTTACCCTACAACTCTAAATCAATATTTAAGTTAGTCACAAATAAGCATGCTGTTTATTAGCGTAAACTGGAATACTTGCACATGCATCTCCACCTGCAGGACCATCTCAAGAACATCATCCTGAAAACGTCTTTGTTGTTCCCAATGAAAGCCCAGTACAAGTTGTACAGTGTAAGTGAATAAAATGAATAGATTTACTACTGTAAATAATATCTTAGGGGCTGCCTCCAATTTATTATGATTAAGATCTCACTGAAAAAAATGGGAGCAGATGGCCACGCTTGTTTGGAACACACAGAGTGTGTGTGGAGGCTGTTTATGTGTGTGTCCTTGCTGCTATAATGGAAATGCAGCGCTCTAGAAATGGAAGGTGATGACGGGTTAATGTCCATCAGCACAAAAGGAAACAGGAGAAAAACATGCTCTGGTTTACAAATCCCAAATGCATGGGCCATGGTCCCCTATTTGATAAAGTTTTGTCACATAATCATCGGATAGGCATTATGCTTTTAGATGTTTTATTACAGAAAATGTTTGAAACCAACGGCCAAAACAGTCATGTTATTGTGTTATCTATGGATGGAATCACAGTGAAAACAAATAATTGCCCCTGAAACCCCCTTAATGACCCCCGGGAACCACTGATTGAGTATTTACAATATTAAGAAGAATAAAAGAGCTGTTTGATCATTTAATATTCAATGTGTCACATGTCCGAATTGCACCAAATTCGACAGTGCACGCACTTGGGTCACCCAAGCAATACACCCACCCAGTGTGCAGTAGTGGACCGCTCTACCATCCTAACAGTATACGAACACACAGTGATCAGGATGCATCATGTTTTTGTTATTTTAATGACATAAGATGTGATACTGTCTGTGACAATAACAAATCATTTACAACAGGGCTACAGCAACGATGCTAGGAATAAGATAGCTCTCACCATACTTCCTGTATTGCTGGCAAAGCTGTACCTCTATGTGTGGGAGCGCTGGAGGCAACGCTGGTCAAAAAAAAAAAAACATGAGCTCTACAACAGAGACATGAAGTTGGGAGAATCATTTCTTTAAATGGAGCAAAGCCACAGCCTAAATGAAAAAGAATAAAATGAACAGTGGGTTCATGCAGGCACATAAATGTATTTTTACATTACCATGTAGGAAAATAGCGTCACCAACACAACTGTTACAATAAAAGGGCCTTTTCTGTTGAATAGATATAGGTTAGGCTTTATTTCCTTTTTCAGGTAATACCAAAACATTTTAATTTATTAGCTACATAAACTACACCATCACTGGAATACACTTTACTCGCCCAACTCTGGGCCTTAGGGCGTATGCACCCTATGATCTATAGCACACACACAGCCAACATTAGGAGATTATATTGACACTGGGGTGTTAAAACACAAGCTTGGCATTTAATTTGAGGGAAAGCTTGGTCTTGTGTGATTGGTCCGCCTTGCTTGCCACAGGTTTAGACTGGCTCGACAACAATGGCATGAAGATTACACAACACCGGTATGGAAAGAAAAGGAGACACCATTTAAAGCACATTACGGAATTGAAGCTACAGCCACAATAAAGCCAGTTAAAAAAAAGAAACAGCAGAGGTAGATGCACAATAAATAGGAATGACAACATAGGTGCATAAAGCCATGTGAAATGATGTGGTTGCAGTAAACGGGGCTATTACAAAAGGAATTACATGTGAAATGAACTAGCAAATATTCTTGAAACAGAGTGGCACTGCTGTGTGAGCTCATGGCCAGTAGCTGCTGTGGTTGGTGTAGTGGTTCCAAGATTATAAGTGAACACTTTCAATTTAAAAATGATGGCAACCATGGAATTTAAACAAGAATTAAAGAACTGTACTGGGCAGTCAGAAGCGTCTTGACTGTCTGTTTTACTGACGTTTTGTGTTCCTCCACTTTAACAGCCTGCAGAAACCTCACCACACTTGATGTATTTTATTTTTCCAACATGACCTTATAACCACGTAAATATTTTTGCTATTTCATGCTATAACAGTTCAATTGAAGCTTCTTGCTTTAGAATTCTGTGGTGCATCCTAGTCACCTGTTTTTACTGTTTTCTTTTAAATTTGACCATTAAAACATTGCAAAGAAAAAAGCTAAATATTCCTAAGACATTCACGTTAACTGAGGTAAAAAAAAATAAAAAAGTGGAGTGTTAATACAGACAGCATGAGCTGAAAGCTGATGGAAAGACGTTTGTGATTAAGACCTCTGCTCGACCTGCTTCTGTGTTTTATCACCTGCGGTGGACATGTCTCCAGATGGACCATGAAAAGCAAGAGACATGCAGGAAAGTGTGAGTAACATAATTCACAGGTAGGAAGCAGCAATAAAATACCAGGATTCAGTCATTACATTAGAAATCCCGGTGCTCTTTTCTTTTTTCCCAACGTTTTGGAATGTCAATTGAAGATTTTTCAACTACTGCACAATTTCATACTTGCCGAGGAAAAAGCAGCTTCTATCTACACACTGCACAAATCGTAAGTAATGCCATTAAATACAAGACGCTTTCTTAAAGTCATGAAAGGAAAAACAGGCATACGTATGCTTCTCAATGTGGTCAATGTGATTTATAATGTTTGTTAATTTAGCATGTTGCTAGAAATAAGCTATGACCTGCAGGAGGCAAACCTGCTGTAGGACAGACGTTAGTAGCGTCTGACAATCACATTGTTGGTTTGGACTCTTTACACACGTTAAAAGGCAAAAAGGAACAAATTAACATTGGTATTATCATGTAGGTGCAACTGAAGCAAAGTCAATATAAAAAATAAATCAAAAAAGGAGTGTGAGCCATACAGCGTTCCAAAATAAAAAACAACAACAATGGCTTCATGGAAACTGGGGAGATTTGTTTTCACTCGACAGTTTTACCATCAGTCACATCTTTAAATCATTGAGACACAGAGTTATGGATGGAATGGCAGACATTTTCACTGGGAGGTGAAAATCAAAATTGGGAGTTGAATAAGCGGATTCAATCATGCTTCCACTGCCAAAACGAAGGAAACGTCAACAGTGTTTGTACTGTTCAACTTATCCAGTCTAAGATTTGCCTGGTTGATCTCTGAGGAGGAAAAATGTTCGCCCAATGTTCCAAATGACTGAGTATCATTTACTGTTTGGCTTCCTTTGTTGTGGCAGTTAGCTGCAGATGGCAGAAAAGGATAAAACACTGCAGTTTGTGGTCAGGATTAAGCAGAGTAGCTAAGTGTGCGAGCAGGTCAGTTCTTCAGAACAGCGTCGTACGTCTGGTAGACATACTGAGAAACCTCGGGGGCCCGACACTTGAGAGACAGCTGTGTGGAAACGGAGAGGGAACACACAGAGTTACAATGTGAAACACCCATTACTCATACATTCAACCAAGATGCTGTTTTAAAGGTCCCATGGCATGAAAAGTTCATTTTATGAGTTTTATCAACATTAATATTGCGTTCCCCGAGCCTGCCTATCATCCCCCGGTGGCTAGAAATGGTGCTAGGTGTAAACCGAGCCCTGGGTATCCTGCTCTGCCTTTGAGAAAATGAAAGCTCAGATGGGCCGATCTGGAATCTTGATCCTTATGAGGTCACAAGGGGAAAGGTTACCTCCCCTTTCTCTGCTGAGAATTTGGCCCACCCATGACAGAGAGACATCATGGCTTTCAAACGAGCAAAGTGGCACTTGGTCAAAACTGAATTTCGAGAAGGAGCCTTCAGATATGGTATTAGGGGACCAGTAAGGCCTATATAAAAGCACCCAAAAAGCTCCATGTCATGGGACCTTTAAGAGCCAAATCAAATCAGTCTTTAAACAGCTCCCTGTACAGTTGAGGAATGCAGGATCAGAACAGAGTAAATGGCAATGATCGACTGTTCCTTTCACACATTTTAATTTGTTTGTAGTCGGTTCCTTTCTCAAGATAACCCATGGGTCATTAGGGCTGTCCAACACAATCTGACATTCAAAATTCACTATTTGATCCAAAAGTTGTGTGTCCAAATTCAAACTCCAGCGCAATAAATATGTTAAATACCAAGAAATGACCAAAGGAAAGCCCATACTATTATGTAGACTTTTGGTAAAATAAAATAAAAATCAATCCCTAAAGTTTTCAAGACCATGAAATTCTTCTTTTAGTTTTATTTTCTATGCCTTTCTGACCCACTGACCTGCTTTTTCAAAAGTAAACCTTGAAGATGTCCCCTGGACTTTTTCCACCAATAACATGCAAATAATTGGACGTCAGACAAACATTAAGCCCAGCTGCAGGCCCCAAAAGTAAAAGCTAAGTGCAAATGGTTGAATACTCTACCGTGTAGTTGGGGTTGCCAGGCTGAATGCGGAGCTCAGCCAAGATCCAGATGCCGTTGGTTAGCTTGAGGGACTGGTAGAGCATATCCTGGCCTTCTACGTTTCTCTTGGCAATGGTGAAGATGTTGTTATTCTGCAGCTTCCCTGATACTGAGTCTGCAAGACCAGAACCAAGGTAAAGTAATTAACACCTGAATTACCGAACAAAGAGAAACCACATCTCTCACACGCACGCACGCACGCACGCACACACACACACACGCACGCACACACACACGGCTGTAATCACTAAAGGCACTAACACTAATGTCCACACACAAGCTAATGCACACTCTACTACTGGCAAAAGGGTTATCAGGGAATTGACGGTTAATTAGCTCTAAGAGGATTTCAATTAACTAGGACTGGAAAGCCTTCAGATTTCAGTAAACCTGGCCAGGTGTTCTACAACACCGGGCCCGCTAAGAACAACCACCAGGGGTTGTTAGCCGTCCTGCTGCCAGGATAATAGTGGCTCAATTATGGGCGAGTTGTAAGTGTCCTACAGAGAAATTGTCCCAAGATAGGCATGTGAGAGGAGAAAGAAAACACAGAGAAAAGAGTGAGGTCTTTGGATAGACATTTGTGCAACAAATCTCCAATGTGTACAGCATCCCATTTAGAGCTATTGCTGATGTCCAATGCCCGGCCCTAGAACTTAAAGTGACACTGTGGCATAGCTGCAAAAGATCTGAGCTAACTAAGGCCAGAACTAAGTGTTATGATTGTGCTTGTAAGAAGCTTCACTTCAGCAATAAAAAAGTTAGAAATGTTATGAATTCATTTAAACGGAAAGTAACAACCACTCCCATGTGAGCAGTGAAGGTCCTATATTTCCTATGGAAAAAAACAATTCTAATTAGTATTTTTTTCTACCAATTTGTATTAGTTTTAACAGAGAAGAAAAACAACTGATGAGTCTCCAATGGCATTAAATAAAAGTACAAGTCCTAATATGGAAGAAATCAAATTTCAACAACTGATCAACTCTACTTATCCAATAGAGATATCTTCTAATCTGTTTTGAAAGAACAAGACGTTAGAAACATTGTTGGGCAACTGAGGACAATTTGATTCCCAAGCATGGCCTACCTGCGTTTAGGTGGCATTCCTTTATCTGGTACTGTAGCTCATTTTCATTGGGGATGTCTTTCCAGGTAGCCAGGAACACCTGTCGCTCTGAAGAGGGAAAAAAATAACATGTTAGAGTGTCTTAAACTCTTAAACATAAACCATTTCACATCTAGTGTATATACTATTATAAATAAACATTTCCTGAGAAATGCTTAATCCCTGCTTTAAAGATTGTAGAAGATATTGTTTGGGGTGTGAAGAGAGATGTGATGATGTGTTATAAAGTTGTGTGTAAGAATCATACCCATTTTTCCATCCTCAACAAAGAATATGTTGAGAGGGATGAGTACACTGAAGTAGAAGACATCGATGCTGTTCTTCACAGCCACCTGAGCACGAGAAAACAAAAGAGGACGTGGGTTTTTGGGTGAGATAACAAGAAATGTTCAAACACTCCTTATACTCGTCATGCTTGTTCTCTAAGGCGGAGATGAGCTGGGGTTTAAATTATCGTCCTATTACTTCATGTGACAACAGAAGCTACATAACATGCTACGAAAAACATTGCAGAAAGACACGAGAGGACACACCACAAAAAGTACAAGAAATTAGCCGCGGACGCTGATTAAAGGCAGATTTGAAACACATGTTGGTCTGTACTAGAGCTGCAAACATTAGTCAATTCATCATTAAGTTGTCAACTATTAAATGAATCGCCAACTGTTTTGATAATCGATGAATGGCTTCGTTAGTTGCAGCCACAGTCTGCCCTTTTTAAATGTGTTGCACTGCTGTTCACGTGTCTGGTGAGTGAGTGCTTCTGTACCTGCAGATTATTGAGTGGGTCCATCTTCATGACTGGCCCAATGGTGTTGATAGGCAGAGACACGTCGATAGTCTGGCTGGGCATCAGAGGAGTGTGAACGGGCAGGGGACTGGTAGGGATCATCCCAAAACTACATGTAGGAAACAAACAAAAATCAAACATGGCTGACATTCAGTTCATGTATTCAGAATCAGCTTTATTTGCCAGGTATGAGGACACACAGCTATTATAAATACACTCAGTTGCCAATTCATGAGGTAAACCTTGCTAATAGTGAAATACAGCAGCTCTACTGCTTCAGTGAGATGTTGCTTTATGGTAGTTACAGTAGATTGTTCGGCAGCTGGATTCTCGCGATAGCACGAGATCAACGGAACTGCGTCTGAACTAATGGCTTCCTAAACCAATCAGCGTCCGCTGAGGAGCTACTGTCAGCTACGGTGTGGTTAAGGTGTGGGTGACAGCCCACCCTTAACCACACCCTTGACCCTTTTTTGGGTACCGACCAAATTTTCTACCGAGGACTGATTTACGTGCCAAACGGTGCCAAAGTCCGGTACCCGAGGCCACATAAGCTCAAGCTTATCTGTCCTTCTGTCCTCCGTCTGTGACGTAGGTGTGGACGAAACAAAATTACGTTTCATCGGCAGTTTGTTTTATTTATTTAACCGGTATTTATTCAGAGAAGGTTCACTGAGAGGCAGCCTCTCTTTTGCAGGAACTCTGGTGTATTTTCCTTGATCACATGTTGCACACATCCATGCCTGGAAGCTGCGCGGTACAAGCACAGTACAGCCACTGACCAGCTCCACTGGAGCGTTTTTTGCGATGAAGGACACCTCAGTGGTCTCTTTCACCCAGATTTTAACCTGTTGGTCTGGGGATTGAACCGACAACCTCCCGGGCACAAGCTCTCCTCTAACATTTGGCCCGCCACAGCCTAATACTGCCTAATAAGTCACAGTGAGTCATGGCAATGCCAGGAAAGCTGCATTGTAATATAATGGCGAGTCAAAAGAGGTCGCAGTGCAATTAACGTTACCCGTTCAATGAGACCGGCAGGCACAACAGTGTTCTCTATGCCCTGGGGACTGACTGACAGGCTGGAGGTTGTAAAGCAAGGCAACTTTATTTCTACAGCACATTTCAGCAACAAGGCAAATCAAAGAGCTAAACATAAAACATTAAAGAGCAATTAAAAAGGAGATAGAAAATACAAACAAAAAATAGCATAACATACAACTACAAGAATAAAAGTTGCAGTGTATGAATGCATAAATATTTGATTTGATAGGTTGTAGTATGGGGAGAGGGAGATTGTTTTATGTTGTGTGTAAACTGTTTTTAATAAATAACAAAATGCTCTAAGTAAATAGGATGAATAGGTTTGCAATTATTTTTACAAATGACATACATTTTTTGTTATTACAGAGGGAAAAAGGTACCGGAACAGAATTTCAGGTACCAGTAAAAATGTGAACGGTACCCAACCCTACTGTTCGATCAAAGCAACAATGGCAGACGTGAAAGGCCGAGGGTTCATCCAATCACCAATCACCTAACGGTTAGGTTAGTTATAATGAAGTCTAACCCGAGTTTTTCTGTTTATCTCACTGACCTGTTCTTGTTGAACTGGACAGCGAAGTCGGTCATGTGTTGCAGGGCCTTGTTGGTGAAGGTCATGTCCATGTACATGTGGCCCTGGCGGCGAGAGAAGGTTCCAGAGATCTCCAGTCCCTTGGCTTTCACTGCAGGCAGCCACACCTGGGATAGCAGTACCAGAGCAATCAGTTCTACAGATTACAGCATATAAACTGCAGTCCAAAGGTTTGGATCCTCCTGCCACAAAAGCTTAACTGGGTCTAGTCAGATGGAAAAATGTTGCTTAACCCTTGTGTTGTCTTCCCGTCAAAATTGAAAATCAACACTTTTACTGAGGCCTTTTTTATCAATGTTTTAAAAAATTCTTACGTTTTTATCACATTTTTAACACTTATGATGTTTTTTTGATGTTTGTCACTTTTTTTTGAAGTTTTTAACACTACGTAACACTAACTTATT
>NC_045745.1:11146590-11146736 GCF_008692095.1 Etheostoma spectabile | reverse complement strand
TTAAGTTTTACAGTTATTTTTGGAATTTATGGTCACTAAACTTCATTTAGAGGAAATTAAACCTAATGTTTGTGTTAGAAGAAACAAAAATTAGGAATTATTTAGACTAAAATTAAAGTGATGGATGTTGATGATAATCACAGACT
>NC_045745.1:11146439-11146580 GCF_008692095.1 Etheostoma spectabile | reverse complement strand
AACTTTTACTCAATACCATTTCAAAACCACTTCAATTTTTTTGTCAAATGCTATAAAATTTGAATAAGAAACCCCAAAATTAATGAAAGTAGAGATTTGTACTTGTCCAAGAGCGTTGTGTGGAATCAATCATGTTATTTT
>NC_045745.1:11142713-11146429 GCF_008692095.1 Etheostoma spectabile | reverse complement strand
GGTAGTTAAAAAGAACATTGATATACAAAAACGGGTCAATATGTCCCAAAGACAACATGAGGGATAAGCAAAGCTCTTCTTCAAACGTCACAACAGAAACAAAAGGTTAGCATCGTTGTGCTTCAGTTCAATTGTATTCATGTAGCACGTTTAAAAACAACCACAGTTGACCAAAGTGCTTAACAAGCTCAAAAAAAAGAAAAAATCATCAATAATGATCAAGGATCACTTATGCTTTTCTGGACTGGACAACTAATTCAACATCCAACATCCAAAAAACAGTGTTCCCCCATCATGCAACACTGTGGGGACATCCCCTAAATGGAAGTTTAAACATTTTATATTTCTTCTTTTGGGAACAAAACTATTTCACGTGTAAATAATGTGTTTGGTGTCTGAATTATAATGTTTTTATCTCTGTAAAAATAGTTATTATTGAAGGAAAGAAGAAAATCATCAATATAACAGATGATTCATAACTTAGTAGTGTATTTATTATCCTTTTAAACCCCATGTGACACTGCCCAACCGTGAAAGGTCTCACATTACTTTGTAGCTTTGTAATTTATTGTGAGCAATGCATCTGTAACAGACTGAATGTGGGCTATTTATTATTCAAGTGAATTCTGAAGATGTGTGAACTCACGGCTTTTGGGGCAACATGGCCTCCAGAGGTGTTGGCCATGCCTGTGGAAAGCTCAAACAGGTCGCTAAGGCCACTGCTGACAGCCTGAGGAGCTGGTGTAGGTGACGGAGCAAAAGTACTGGGGACAGACGAGGGGATGAAGTTCTGTCCCACCTAAAGCAATAACAACAACAAAAAACACACACACAAACACAAACGCACACACAATCTAAGTTACCAAAATGGTAGTATGCATCACTGGCAACTTGACAATTTGCTATAAAGCTACAAACAGAAGCACACAGACCATCTTAAGTCATGCCAAAAGGAAGAAACAATAATAAAAGAAACTATAGCTTATGACAGCGTGAAAAGTCTGAAACGTGAGGTGAATTTAAAAGAAGCCAACATTTGGTTTGTGTGTTTTAGCCCATTAATTACAAAGCTACAATGAAAATAACGACCACTGTCCTAATCATACGACTTTGTTTTACATTTTTGAGGGTTACAACTGCAAACTTTTCAGATCATTTAGAAGTTAGAAGTTCACTGTGATGTTCACTGTGATGGATTAATTCACTCAAGTAATTTTGCAGTGAAAAATGTAACCCAATAGGCAGAAA
This sequence comes from Etheostoma spectabile, assembly GCF_008692095.1. Lineage (NCBI taxonomy): Eukaryota > Metazoa > Chordata > Actinopteri > Perciformes > Percidae > Etheostoma > Etheostoma spectabile. The sequence continues at coordinate 11,145,181 of NC_045745.1, read as the reverse complement.
GAAAACTACTAAACCACTATAATTTTGAAAGTCGTCAACATGTAAGTATACATAGAAAGAAGTAAATTGCACGGATGGGAAAAACCTCATGCAAGCAACTCTGTTACAGCTGAGTGACAGGTTTGTTCATTCATTCACATGTAACTAGGATCACCACTTGGCAGTTGTACGCCTCCACCAACCAGTCAAGTTGTAGTTTACTTTCATGTCTGTCCTCATAATAGTATGTGTAGTGAAGACTTTCATTTAAGATTTTAATCAAAAGGTATTACACGTAGTTCTGGCAAAACATGAATGCTTCCCACCAGGGATGGTAGTAATTAACCATTAATTGACAGTAAGAATTTTGACTGGTTAATGCACTCAGTTAAACATACGAGCCTTGTGGAAGGGTGAACTGGGACTCAGTTGCCTGCTGTTGGTTAACGGTATATAATCCGTTAATGAGAGTCGGCTATCGCTCAGAGTAAAAATCTAAATTAGCATCCCTACTTCCCACACATCTTCAACCCGGCAACACAGGAGATCTATACGATCCCCAAAGTTTCAAGGTGGACACCCAAGATTAGTGTCACTAATTCAGTATCCGACCAAATGTGATCAATGCTCACAATCTCCACTCCAATAACCCAAGTAAATGACGAATATTGGCTAAAAACAACAACATTTTTGCAGATCATAATGATATCACAGTAAAGTTGACCTTTGGCCTTTTGGGTATAAATGTCACTTCATCACTTTATCCTATTAAGACATCTTTTTGTTATAACTAGCGTATGCTTTCTTCAGATATGGCCCAAAATGTGCTATGTGAGCTTTACCTTTGACCTACTAAATCTAATTATCATCCTTGAGTCCAAGTGGAAGTTTGTGCAAGATTTGAAGAAATTCCCGCCATGGGTTCCTGAGAAATCGCGCTCACTGGCATAACCCAAAAACTAAACAAAAAGGTTCATATTGAAATCTGAGGGGCCATCCACATGGAAACGCTTTTTGGTTTAAAGGTACGTTTTGCATCGTTTTAAGCCGATCGTCCAATTGAATCCTATAAATGCACTGCCTGAAAACGCACTTTGTTGAAACCTGATCCCAAGGTGAAAAAATTCAAAAACGCCGCCCTTGCGTCTTCGTTTGTACAGTGAAGCCATCATCGCCAGCCCCTTTGACCTCTCATCCCGCAATGACGTCTCATAACAACAACAATGGCGGACTACATGGTTGTGTTCCTGCTAGAGAAGATATTGAGGTTACTAGAGCATATAAGGCAATATACTTTCTGTGTGTATACAGCACGCAAGCTTTATGCGCACACTCTGCCTCTTCTTCTCCATTTGTTGGTGAATTTCTGTAGCAGAAACAGCACCACCTATAGGTCTGGAAAATCAAGTAGCGTGCTGAGTCATCGGATCCGTTTGGATATATATTCTTGAAACGATGCCAGGGATAACGGGGGGAAAAAACGATTGTTTTGGTACGAGTGGACGTGGCCTGAGTGAGAACTGTCAATCATCGGTTGTAGCAGGTTTATTGGTGGTTTATTTATTTATTTCTGGGGTGGACAGAAAATGGGCTAAAACAGGCAAAACATCAGCGTGGTCCTCTAACCGAAAATATAAAAAAGTAAGTGTATGAAACAGAGATTCCAAGTTAAAAAAAACTTGGTAAAAAGTTGAAGAAGTTGGTGTGAGAGTGCAGTGAGTTAAATTCAGCGAGCATGCAGACAGGAAGACAGAAGGGCTCGACTTACTGCTGGACTTCCCCCAACACCGCCGCCCAGGTCTCCCCCCAGCTACAGGAGAGAAGAGAGGCCCCCAAAGACAGCATCCACACAACACAGACAAACCAAACACACAGACAAAGACAGAGACAGAGACTTTCTTAGCAACCGCAGCCCATCAAGAGAAATCCCTCACTTTTGGGGAAAATAGCAACTCTGCATGTTATGTCAGACATTAAAACAAGACTTCAAAATGTGCCAGAACGTTACGAAGGCGTCCAGTTATTCCAGCAGCTTAAAGAAGTGGGAAATGACCATCAACAGAGGAAAAGTACACAACAATCATGTTCATTACATGTTAATGTACCTGATTTATTAAGGATTTTAAAACATTTCAAAAATATTTGAGAGGTATATTTTCAGTTCACAGAACTAAAATCATTGAGCAATTTTAATTACAAGCATACTTACGTGAACGTTATAACCCGGAGTAAGTGTAATTTCAACAAAATTAACTTATTTGAAAATATATCTTATTTTTAAATAAGATACTGACTGAATACTGACATAAAAGTCTTAAGTGATAAGTACATGCAAGCCGAAATATTGGCATGTACCGCTTTCTAAAAATATTAAATATATAAATATAAAACAATGCATTTAATTACGGCTACAGAGATTCTGTGGAGTGAGCGGATGTAATCAACCTATCAATGTGTGAGTGTGTGATTGTGTGTGATTGTGTGTGTGT
>NC_045745.1:11127463-11142694 GCF_008692095.1 Etheostoma spectabile | reverse complement strand
TGTGCGTGTGCGTGTGCGTGTGCGTTTTCAAGCTCACCAAACTGTCCAGGCCTCCTCCCAGAAGGTCCACCGCCCCCATCTGCATGGAGGAGACCTGGGGCACATTGACTGGAGGGCCCAGGTCCAGGTTCAGCAGGTCACCCAGCAGGTCCCCCTGGCTGGGGATCACATGTGGCTGGTCCATGGCGGCTGCTGGCCCGCTGCTCACTGGGCTCTCACCTGTGTCAATGCTATCACAGGAGAAAACAGGAGTCCTGGTAAGGGTTTGAGATTAACTGGTATGGCTAAAAACTGCCACAAATACGTTCAAAAAATTGGGTTTAATATTATGAAGATTTAAAAGGTCCAGTGTGTAACGTGTTAAGTTGTTTTATCTGTGTTGCCCATTCACAAACTTTTTCATGAACATTTACCACCACCTTCAATTCCCAGTATTCCTTTTGGCTTGAAATATAATATTTGCATGAACTGGGGTAGACAGTCCATGTTCATGCGCCACCTTCAAATACGTTAGACATAAAGGACGTACAGAATATACTGCTCCGTAGTTCACGTTTTCACTTTCATATGATAAACCCACATGTGGCTTTATACTGACCTGCTGTGCTGCACAGGAAGGTGTTTCCGGTGGACTCCGTGGCTGCCCTCGACGAAGGCGCTTGGGGGTTTGTGATAGACAGAGGCCAGGGAGCCAATGTGGCAGATGAGCTCGTCTAGTAGGGTGGGCTCAATCAGGTCTGTCTCTTCTGAGATCAGGGGCTTTTCTGACAACACCACCTCCTTGGCAGTCACAGGGTCGGTGGACAACAGGCGCCAGTAAATGTAGCCCCTGTCACGCAGGTCAGGGTTGTCAGAGTCCTGCAGTGCAGCAGAGAGAGAAACACACGTGCTGTAAACTACATTTACTTTACTTATTAATTTAGATTAGCTATTAGATCTTAAAGTTAAACTAGCTGTTACTATAGTAGTAGTCGGAATCAATGAAAGTACATTTCAGGATAAAGCCTGACATCCGGCACATGTCAGGCTCTGTCCCTCACCTACCGTTCTCTGTGTGTTTCTATTCTCAAACTCTGTTCACTACGGAAAACAACAACAAACTTTGAGCTAGCCAGCTGAAAATGGCAAGTTTTAAATTAAATATGAATCGTTCAACAAGGCAAGCCTGCTTGGTTCTTTCAGTAAATGATTGAATTTGAGATGGCAGTAGCTCAGTCTGTAGAGAGTTAGGTTGGACACCAAAGGGTCGGTGGTTCAAGTCCCCATACAGACCAAAGTACGGTGGTGATGGACTGGTTACTGGAGAGGTTCCAATTCACCTCCAGGGCTCTTGAGCAACGCACCGTACCCCCAACTGCTCGGAGCCTGTCCATTGACATCTATCCATTAGTGCATGTACTGGTTATATTAGTGCATGTGTGTGTAGAGCAGAAAAAAACATCCTACTTTACCCAGCAGTAAATAAATAAATGATCAAACCGGTGTAAAACTACACTTCCACAGAATAAAAGATGACACTCACCTGAGTGGCCAGGCTGAGGACCTGCTGTACCAACTCCTGAGTCTCTGACGGCTTCTTAAGGAACAGCTTGACAATGGCAGTCAGAAGAGTAAGCTGGACCTGTAAATCAAATATATATTACTATTATTTTTTTTCTTTTATACTATTATACAGTTATATTACTATGCTTTCAGTGTTCCGATGCCTCCAAAAGTCCATTCTCATCCTTGCAGTGGGAGTTGGAACAACCAAAACAGAGCATGTCTGGGGGGGATCTCCATGCTGTTATGGTTGCCATGAAGGCATTTCCACATGCAGCTGATAGCAACAATTACAGAAACATCTTGAAGGCATTCAGGAAAACTGAATGCTTAACTGTGTACTCCATAAAGGCATGAATGGTTTCAGTCACTAGTAGTTTAGTTTGAATTCTTGCTGCTTAATAGGGCATGCTTGAAAAGAAAAAAGAAGAAGAATTTGTTCGATGCACTTAGTCAGTTTTTGTATTGGACTATAGTCCCCTGGCTTTAATAATAAGGTTATGTGGATTTGTGTGTCATCCGCATAATTATGGTAACTTATTAAGTTGTTTTCCATAATCTGAGCCAGTGGAAGAATGTAGATGTTAAACAGAAGAGGCCCCAGAATGGAGCCTTGGGGAACTCTGCACGTCATATTTGTATGCTCAGATGCATAATTACCTGTAGACAAAAATTTGTCCCTATTCTTTAAGGACTCAAACTAGTTTAGTACTGGGCCAGAAAGGCCAACCCAGTTTTCCAATCGGTCTAGTAATATGTCATGGTCGACCGTGTCAGATGCAGCACTGAGATCAAGTAATACTAAGACTGACGTTTTGCCACTATCTGTGTTTAAGTGGATGTCATTTAAGACTTTACCAAGAGCCGTCTCAGTGCTGTGGTGTGGTCAAAAACCTGGCTCGAGTGACAAAGAAAAGGTTGAGTTGTTGAAAAACAGCTTTTTCAATGATTTTACTTAAAAACCGAAGGTTTGATATTGGTCTATAGCGGCTCATTAGGGATGTGTCTAGATTGTTCTTTTTTAAGAGTGGCTGCTGTTTTCAGGGCCTGTGGGAAGATACCTGAGAGAAGCGACGTGTTTACAATCTGCAAAAGATCAGAAGCCAAACAACATTTTTAAAAACCCTCGTTGATTGAATATCAAGGCAACAGGAGGAGGTTTTCAGATGTTGAATAATGTCCTCCATGTTTTTATGGTTGATCATATTAAGTTGTGTCATATTGAAATTTGTTTTGCCTGAACACTGTGATAACACATATCTTGGACTTGATATGGAGGCATTGACTGTTTAAAAATGTTCTGAATTTTGTCTCTGAAGAAGATTCATCGCAGGCCTTGGTGGATAAAAGTTCAGATGCCACTGGTACGTGAGGGTTTGTTAACCTATCGACAGTAACAAACAACGCATGTGAATTATTATTGTTTCTGGAGATAATGTCAGAGAAGAAGGACCGCCTTGCATTGCTCAGTTCCAAATGATAAATGCATATTTATAGGCCTGGAGTTTAGTTTTTTGCCACCGGTGTTCAGCTTTTTGAACCTCTCCTTTTTTGTTCTTAAAAGTTTGGCATTTCTTGATGGAGATCTTTTCTTACTAGAGACAGCTTTGACCTTAGAGGGAGCAATGGCAACAGTAACATTGTCATTTATATATTCAAACTATCCACAAGCTCAGTGACTTAGACCTCAGAAAAGGCGGGTGTGGAGGAGAAAAGCGGATTAAATGTTTTACTGGTGTTTTCAGTGATATACCGTTTTCTGATTAACTTTGTTAGGACACTTTTGTGCACAGAGATAGTGCCGTTAAAGAAAACAAAGGTTTGATATGAGAGAGCAACATCAGTCACCACAACCTGAAATGTTCAGACCCTTGGAGATAATCAAGTCCAGAGCGTGCCCCTTACTGTACGTCCACACACCACAGCGAACATGAGCTGCAAAAGAAGCTCTGGCTGCCCTGTCAAGGACGCTTGTCAGAAAATATGCCAAAGCTTTTGACGCTTCGGCCGCTCTGACGTGGCAGCATACTATGTTCATTCAAAGTCTCCCAAACTTTCTTCATGTGAAATGAGTTGTGTCCTGAGTTTTCCTTAACGTCCGCAACCTCAGAAATTAGCTTGAATTATTATCCCCATATCAAGCCAATTATAAGATGGCCCTGGCAGATGGATGAATCCAAACTCAACAGGAATGAATTAATCTCAAATTCAACAACATTCAACCCTACCAACAAAATACGCCTTTGTGGACAGCTGCAGAATTTGACAATGTCTTTGCATCTCACAATTTGTGTATTTGCTGAACTTGATGTCAGTACAGTAACTGTTTAAGATTCTGTATCTCTCGTTTTATGTTTAGTATTTTGTTGAAAAATTGTTAATCACAAAAAAAAGATTTTGTATCTCAGATAATTGCTGGTAAAGTGAATGGACCCACCTGGGTGCTCTCATCGTGGAAGCCCTCAAGGAAGCTCTCCAGCAACTCGTCAGCGTTGTCGATCCTCTCGGCATACTCGCCAACAATCCAGATCATGGCAGCACGGGCATCAGGCTCATCCAGAGAGTCCAGGTTCTCACACAGTGTGGCAATGATGCTTTCATACCTGCAGAAACATTATCTCAATGGTCAGAATGAAACTTTACTGCAGGGATATAGAGGTCAGCATCTTTATGAAAAATGTAAATGTGATTGCTGGACAAAAACCATAGACTGTATATAAAGATGGATGGTGCGTCCCTCCCCACTTCCTTCCACTGTACAAAACTGAAGCCAAAATATCCCGGATACGGGCGCCACCATTTTGTAATTTTGGAGCCAGAGACTGTGCAGTAGCGATTGGGCGGATGAGCCGCGCTATTGAGGTCCCGCCCATACACCGGCCAGACCAATCACAAGTTAATGTGAGCGGTCAATTATGATGCTTTACACCGTTTTTATTGCATCAAATAACTAAATAAAACTAAACTTAACAAAAAATGAACACTTGAACAAACAGTGACCAGAACAACTTAAAAATGATTTGAGGTGTACAGGGTTCAGTGGGAGACATACTTGTTGGGGTATTTGCGGAAGATGTCCCTGATGACCACAATAGCCTCCTGGACCACATAGTTGACCTTGGTCTGGATCAGGTCCAGCAGGGTACTGACACAGCGCTCAGCTGATTGCTGAAGGGGGAACAGGACAGTAAAAGTTCAATAAGACTCATAACATGACTTGTCACTGCAATTTGTTTGCTGTGACTCAAAGTACTGCTACATGCAGAAAGGATTGGATAAAGAATCTGTCCACTAAAGTGGGGTTATGTAAGTTGAAGCTACAATCCATAACATCCAACTTACAGTAGGACTGCAACTAACAATTAATTTCATTGTCGATTCACCTGTCGATTCATTTTTTAAGAAAATTTGTTGATCTATAAAATGTCAGAAAATTGTGAAAAGTGTTGAACAGTGTTTCCCAAAGCCGGAAATGACATGCTCACGTGTCTTGTTTTGTACACAACTCAAAAGATATTTAGTTTACTGTAACAGAGGAGTGAAGAAACTAGAAAATATTCACTTTTAAGGAGCTGGAATCAAAAAAATGACCCAAACCAGTTAATCGGTTATCAAAATAGTTGCAGACTAATTTAATTAGTTGACAGCTAATCGATTAATCTTTGCAGCTCTAAACTTAAGCTAAAATGATATGTAAAAAAACAACAACTTAAGTTTAGAATGTCAACCTGATAAATGTAATGTTAATAATGAACGGAGGGCACTGGCACTATCAATCAGGACAGAGGAGACAAAAATGATCAACATTTTCTGAACAGCAGGGTACGGATGACTGGAGTGTTTCCTACAAAAAAGTTTTTCTTGCCCCGTCGCGAGAATGTACAGTACAGACAAGCATTAACAGTGATTGATTTATTGTAGCTTTAAAGCCATAATTTGTTTTTCAATTGCGACCCCAAAAACTCTTCAATGACCACACAGCGAAGAGACAGGCAAAGCTCTTGCCATCGAGGAGACACATAAATCATTCACTGAGTTATGAATTATCTATTATTTCACTCTCCGATTAGCGAGTGAGCTACTTCACCTGTATTCTGATATTATTACTATCACAATGAAGCACGATGCATTTCTTACCTCCACTTTGATGGCGCAGCGTCCGATGGCTCGTACAGCCTTGCGCACAAAGTCAACATCCACCTCGGTGGCGTATTCCTTCAGTTCAGCCAGCACCTGAATGTGACAGAACGGCAGTCAAATGTACCGTATGTGTACACAATACAACGCCACACACATATTTAACAGCTTTTTTCCCGCGGCTGTGATCCAATTTAATTGATTTTGTTCCAGTTTTATGTTTTTTTATTAAAACTACACTCAATCTTCTGTTAATGAACATGGTTTGAACAAAAAAAAAAGTTAAAGCGACAGTATAGTGCGTAGTTTCTGTCGCCCCCATGAGGTATTCTACAAAACCTTCAGTGATCGTACCACACCCCTACCTCCTCCACGCAGTTGCTAATAGCCAAAGAGGACACAAAGGATTTAAAAAAACCTAATGGGCTCTTCAGAAGAGAAAATCATCTTCCCTCGAGTTTCTGTGCGAGCAATGGCTTGAATGTAATTGTTCAAATGTTCATTAATATCAAAAAGGGATGCACTAAAGCTTTAATATATTTATGTAGTCTATTCAATTCTGTACACGTAGCGGAATGTATACAAAAGGCACAATGATGAAAATCACATATTGGTTCCGTTGAGCCCTGAAAGACCAAATACCATCCTGAAATTCATTATATTTCCCTCCCTTCAATCATGTACACATTAAATCATATTTGAGCAAACCCCAACAAAGTCCATGTAGTGGGTTTCAATATTAGTACCTGGGCAATGTTGGCCTGAGAGGCCAAGCGGATCATGATGTCCAGTTTTTCCAGTTTCACATAGATAGGGTCGTTGTACTTGACAAAGAACACCTTAATCTCCTGCTTCAGGATCTCAGGCCTGCACACAATGCAACACATTACACATCAGACAGTAGGAAGACCTGATCTAAAAGAAACAAGTACTAGAGGAAGCCTGAATATATGACAATGTTTTGTCTTTGTTAAAATTATATCTGACAAAAAAAAGAGTTATTTTCTATTCAAAGACGAGACATTTACACACATTTACAACAACAGTTGTTCCCTTTGAGTGAAGCCCTACCGGCTCTTACTGTAGGAGAATGTTGTATTATGGGTAGTTTGTAGCCCTCATGCAGCTAGGCTAGCAACACTTCAACTGCTGAGAGTCTAGATGGCCCAGTTACACAAATTATTATTACGATAGAAAGCAGTGAGCCCAAAACCACAGCCTGAACATGCTAACAGTCAGAGAAAATCGTCCGATGACCAATAGCTTCCAGACACTTGACAGGAGTGTGTGAGTATTTGACAGAAAGAAATATAAAGAAATGCAGATTAGCAGATCTTTTATTCAGCTGTAGGACCGGGACATCTCCACACAGCTGAATCCACTGGTTAATGATGCTTATTTTAAGATAGCAACACAGTAGATCATGACAGCCAAAACATGGAGTAGATTGCAGCAGCTTCTGCAGTTTGTGATCACGCACCTTTTCTGGACAATGAGGTTGATGTTCCTCAGAGCCACGTATTGGACCTCAGGCTCTCCGGAGAGCAAGGTGACCAGCGGCGGGGATAACTTCTTCAGCAAGGTGTTGTAGTAGTCGGAGTCCTTGGGCAGCAGCTCCAAGAACTTCATCAGCACCTTGACAGCTGACAGCACCACTGCTGAGTTGGCGTGAGACAGCCGGGGAGTGACACGCTCACAGATGCTTTCAAATGGAGGGAAGAGAAGGAGAAAGTCAGTATGGGACAAGGAGGGTAACAATCTGCATCTGAAGTACGAGCGTCATCGTTTAAAAAGAGAACGTGGTGTAGGGTGTGTATTGGTCTTATGTCTCCCCTTGCAGTTTTAAATGTCATCATTCTTCTTTAGTAGTGATGTAACGATTCACCCATCTCACGATTCAATTTGATTCACGATTGTAAGTTCACACTACGATTTTCCCACAATTTTTCTCAACGGAAAGAAACGACTGAAAAATATTCCTTTATTTATATAAGCTGTGCTAATCAGCAGATGTGTCTTTTTAATCAAAAGCAAATGAAATAATATTTTTTTTATCTTAAATAACACAAAATAAGAAAAAATTAAAAAGGTTAAAGAAAGGCTTGTTTATTGCTAAGGTCATATGGTCAAATTGAAATGATTTATTTAAAATGTAAAAACAATAACTTAAAAGAACAACTTTTATTACCAGTAATTTGCTTTAAAACACTAGATGGCAGAAGGATATTTTACAACGACATTGAAAGCAACACAAGTCTCGGCTGTTGTTTACAGCGGCAGTGTCCACGCCGTCTCAAAGCTAGTCACAAGCGAGTCTCCTCTGTGTCTTTAGCTGCAGACTGCTGGAACATTACATCCCTGTGTTGGAATCCTTTCCACTGAAAAACAGTCACACTTTACAACATTTAGCTGTCAGCATTTTAACCATGTTTAAGCCAGCCAACATTACCTGCTGTGTAATGTTAGCTGGCGTCAGGCCCTGAGCTGTTTAAAAATTGCATTGCAGTTCTTCTTTTTGTTTTACACATTTAAATCAATTTTAACCGATTCACGATGCATCATTACCTCCCTATTCTTTAGTATCAGAAATTAACTAGTAAACTACAACATGTAAAATATTTTTCCTTTTAAATACTTAAAAGCCTATATACATTTTTGGGGGACTCCCAGTGTTTAGGGGTTGACCATGAACCACAACGTCCCTGTTTGGAGTCTGGCTGGAGACTTCAGTCGCATCTCTCTCTCCCTTATTTCCTTTCATTTCTCTACTGGCACTACCTAATAAAGGCATGACATGTGTATATTGTGAGTTTGGTTTTGTGTTGTTTGAATAAAAAATGAGTAAAAAAAAAGTTAATAGTTGATATGACGGCCAATCAGCACAAGCCTGCATGCTATACTTAAGTAGGAGCGATAGCTACCTTTGGGCCTCGCGCTCATCCTTGGGGTTGTAGTTGGACAAGCAGTCCAGGATGAAAATCTGTCCCCACTCCGTGCATTCATTGAGGGCCGTCAGCAGCTTGTTGATGTTCTGCGGGTTGAGGTCCAGCAGGTTGCTGTTGGGGTGAGACTCGCTGATCTCAGACAGGGCAGCGACTGCATTGGCCACAACCTGAAGGGCGGAGGTGTTTAGTGTTAACTCTGTAGCTATTTTGACTCATCAACAACTTCACTGTAAAATCAAAATTTCTTTAAAGTGACTATATGTAACTTTTAGATTTTTCTGAAGCTCGGGTTGAAAAGAACCAACACCAACCATGGGATTTGAGTCAGCAATGAGATCTCTCAGGGAGTCCAGGAAGCCTTGGTCCTCAACCATCTGGGCATTGATGTCATGAAGTTTAGCCACACAAACAGCCGCGGTCTTCCTGACGTATGGGTCCTCATCCTTCAGGCACTTCCTCAGCGGCTCACACAGGTACTCGGTGATCTTGTCCACCCGGATGCAGCCCATGGTACGGACGGCCAGAGCCCGGATCAGAGGGTTGGGGTCCTCACAGTCCTGGAGGGAGACAAGAAAGGCAGTTGTGAGGGAAATTCCATAACTTTCTATGACTAAATCTGATTAAATCTTAAATGTATCCTTATGTGTATTTATTCCAAACTTCCAGCTGATTAACGTCTCATATTAGTACCCAACATAGTTTTCACAGAGGACGGACAATTACTTCATGTCCTATGTTCCTGTGATAAGGTCCGGGAATTTTGGACTTGGATACATGATAACTTATGTCAGTGACCCAGTTTTCATTTAGCCCAAGATGATTTGTTCCGGGAGATAAGCACATATGAAGCTGGGTCCAGACTAGCTTAATGACAACCTGGAATATTGTTACTGGGTCATCTTTTCTTGAGTTTTGTTTGGGTGGGTGGTGATGACGAAAAAAAAGGGCAGGGGGTTGTATGTTGTTAAATAAAAATAGAAATTGTCAATCACAAAAAAAAGTCTTCAATACAGCTTGGCTGTGTGGAAGAAAAACAACTTTAAAGATTAAAATGTAATAACAATGTCAACAAAAATGTGCATACTACCCCACTCCTTTCCAAAACTACATGCTATATCAATCAGTATTGTATACATTTTTTTACCTGACATCTCCAGAACATGCAACTTGAAATTCATGACTTGTCTTCTGTGAAAAACACATCTTCAAACAGCATGATAATTACGGCTAAAACTAACTAACTAACTTTTTTTTTTTTATCACTGATTAATGTGTAATTTATCTTTTCCATCAATCGTTCCAGAGGTAAATTTACCTAGAGTCCTATCTTGTCCGACCAACAGACAGAAACACATTAAATGTTTTGTTTACTGCCTTATATGACAAACAAAATTAACCTCACAGTTGAGAATCTGGAACCACTGATTTTATTGACATTTTTACTAAGAAACAATGTATTATCAACTTTCTGCTAGTCCACATATTGGCTTATCTTTGCAGCTCTAATGACTCTTTTCTGAGGGGAAACCTGTGACGTGAAGCTGTGGGAGTCTCAGTCATGTCCACACTACAGCCGCTAAAGGTGAAAATCCATCTTATCGTTGAAAAGGCTACTTTCTCATGTGAGTGTGGACAGGGAAAAAATAAACAGCATTGTTTATGTAGATCTATCTGTCTGAGTGCACAGTACAGTATATGTAGTCATAGTTTCAGATACCTTAGCAGAGTAATACCAAGTAGGAAAATGTTGAAAAAACAAATCAAGTTCATTCAGGGCCTTGCCTTGACAAAGCTGTTGACGGCCATGATGGCCATATCAGGCTGGCTCTTGGCATAGTTCATTAAGTAGAGGTAGACCAACTTCTTCAGCTCCAGGTTGTCGGTCTGCATGCAGTTCACCACATCTGGGAACAAAGAACTGAGAGCAACGCAAGAGGACTCGGTGTGAGTTTTACAGTATGAGGCTTCAAGGCAGTTTGTTTCATTTTATGTTTAAATCGTGAGAAATGTGATAAACAAGTCACTGTAAAGGCCAATATAAACTCTGTGTTCGGACGATCTGAAAGCTCAATCTCCCTCATTTCTGTTACTTTACAAAACAGTGGTCAGATTTGTTGCCCAGATGGCAAAGGTGGGAAAGTATGCAGAGCTCCAAGAGCTCCTCGAACGGTTTTCTCCACATTCATTACATTCCTACATCCACCCCTGTCTGTGTTTTCATTCCTTCTCTCTTTTAGGAACCGTGTGATGCTTTGGCACAAGGTTCTACCTTGCATTTACACCGTATTGACTAATTTGCTTTACCAATTACAACTGAATGCACTGTCGGCAAACCATGATAGTTATTGGACCTTGTATGTAGGATCACTTCCTATCGCTTATAATGTAAGTATCACTTAGAGTTCCTGCAGTGCAAAAGGGCTAATTGAGGGTTATATCAGTTGGCCCTTCACGTGTGGAACTGAATAGACAGGTCCCTGCAGCTTAATTTTTTTTTTTTGTGTGAGGGAGATATAGGACAGTGACAAATTATTAGCAGATGTCAGTTGTCAGTGACCACGATAATACCTCAATTATAGGTCTGCAACTAACGATTATTTTTTAATGTTGATTAATCTGTCGATTATTTTCACGATTGATCAATTACCAGTTGTTTGTAGGGCTGTAACATTATGCGATATGAAACCAAAATCGCGACACTCAGATCCATGAACCTGTGTCATGGAGTGAGAAGGCAGAATCGCAGAGTCCCTTATGAGGTCATAAGGGGCAAAGTTACTTCCCCTTTCTCTGCTTTGCCCGCCCACAGAATTTGGTCCACCAATGAGAAAGAGACATCATGGATTTCAAACTAGCAAAGTGGCAGTTGGTCAAGGCCACACCCCCAGCCTCCACCTTGCCCCCCTTTCTCCTTAAAAGCTACAGACTCAGAAATGGCGCATACTAAGGAAAGCTTATTGTGGGACCGGCTCTAGAAGCTGTAATTTTGCACCCAGGCTGAATTTTGGGAAAGAGACTTCAGATATGGTATTAGGGGACCACTAAAGGTCTATATAAAAGCATCCAAAGAGCACCATGTCATGGGACCTTTAAAGTACTCATATTCTGCTCATTTTCAGGTTCATAATTGTATTTACAGGTTTTATCAGAATAGGTTTATATGGTTTAATTTTTTTAAAACACCATATTTTATTGTAATTCACATTGCTGCAGCTCCTCTTTTCACCCTGTGTGTTGAGCTCTCTGTTTTAGCTACAGAGTGAGACATCTCACTTCTATTCCATCTTTGTTGAGAGTTGCACATGCGCAGTAGCTAGGTAAGGACTACTAACCAGTCAGAAGCAGAGTATGAGGGCGGGCCACGCTAGCAGCTAGGCAAGCATTATAACGAGTGTTACAAAGTGACGCATGTTTGTCACAGAAGTAACGCAGTTGGTGAACAGTGTTTTCTGTTGGAAATGGTAAGTCCCTTTAGGGCTTTTTCACTTTGTAAACCTATTACACACACAAAAAAGATATATAACACAATAAATAAAAGGGAAAAAGCCAAAAAGACTAATATGAGCACTAAGTACCTGACATCCTTGCCAACTGTCATGGCAGCAATGACCTTCTTTACTGCCTCTCTCCTCTTCTCCTTCTTCTCATTGTTCAGCTCGGCCTTCAGTTCGAAGATCTCCCCTGTTAGATGAATCACAGTGAGTGTTGGCAGCAGCACAGTTTGAATTTATTACCAGACAAAGTTCAGCACCTCCTCCTTCCATGCTCACCTTTTTTGTTTGTTGTGAAATATTTGGAGTCTGTCATTGTTGTCCTTTAAGCCTGTACAGATAAACACACAGCATCATGTCATCAGCAAAAACTGCATCAATGATTCCCTTTAAGCACCCACAGTTTCCCTTTTCACATACAATAAGTTAAATAATGTAATGTCCATTTGTCTTTAATGTCTCTTCCCCCTGATCTGGTGAGTAACACTATTTCCACAAAGTTCAGTCGTTTAATTTATCTGTGCTGCCTACAACGTTATCTGACTTGGCTGACATTTTTATATGAACTGTAATTAGTATACAGATTTAAATGGATTGAGGCTGGATTTGTAGAAGAACCCATCCGGTCTATACAGAGCCCTGACCTCAGCCCCATCCAAGGCCTTTCACCCAATATCAGTTCCTGACCCCACCAACGCAGTTGAAGCTGAGTGGCAGCAATTAATCCCCAGCAGCTTCCACAATGTTGTGAAAATCCTTCCCAGAGGAGTGGAGGCTGTTGTTATAGCAGAATATAAATCAGATTCAGAATACAGTATTGATCCCCTCAGGGAAATTGTTAAGTTGCAGTTGCTTACAGTCAGATTTAGGGTTAAAAAAAAAAAATAAGAGTAAGAATAAACTAGTAAACAAGTGTATAAAGTAACAGATAAAGTACAAGACATAAGAATGTAAGTTAAAGTAAAGCAAGATTAGGTTCAAGTTTATGTTGCTAAAACAAACATGATTTAGAATATCATATTTAACAATCACATATGGACGAGGTCAGGTGTCCACCAGTGGTGGAATGTGACTAAGTACATTTACTCAAGCACAATTAAGTACTTACAATACTTGTACATTACTTGAGTATTTCCATTTTATGCTACGGTATACTTCTATTCCGCTATACTTGTATTTTACCACATTAGTTACTTTGCAGATTCAGATTATTAATGGAAATACAAATCGATTAATAGATAGTGACACCAGCTCCAACATTAGTGATGCTTCCAGATTAAATCATCAATTACAATACAATGATATATACATTCGCCCTTAAAAGGGCAATTATGTATAGTGAGTACTTTTACTTATATGTTAAATAAAGTTAATATATTAGCCATTAATAGTTAACCAATTAGCCATTAGCTTGGGCATTTTCGATAGCTTAATGCACTGGGCGTCATAACGTTTGACCTATAGAAATATGGTTTGACCCATAAGAAAAAATGGTTTGACCGAGAGAATACGGTTTGACCCTTACTACATCCACGGTTTTTGTTTTTTATACCGTGGATGAATTATATTACTTATTTGAGACATAGTATGTGGTTTGACCCCCTCAAACGTCCAAATGAACTCGAACCACAGCGGTTTCGCTAACGTTAGCTTGCTGCATGCTAACGTTAACGTAAATGCACCAGTTTAACTGATCAGTGCTAACGCTAACGTTACCTCCGGACTAGCGACGCTAGCTAGTTAACAACGACAAACTAACGTTACAAACCCAATCAGCTAGGTTGTAACCAGCGTTTTCAACCTGTCTTGTAGTGCTATAACATTAAATCTGACATCAAAACAGAAGAGTGATCAGCGGCCCAGTTTCCACTGCTGCTGCAATGCAAGGGAGATATGTTAACGTCATTAGAAGCTGCCCAGCTAACTGCTCGCCACGAAACCACATAACACAGCACACCGTTATAGAAATGTTAAACTGTGGAATATGTCAGATACCTGGTTACTTGTATGTCAGCGGGGGAATGTTACGGAGGGTGCAAGACGCAGGTTGGTCCCTTGCCTGGTTGCAGGAAGATGGAGAACCGGGATTGTGATGGTACGTTCGTTGTCATCGGAAACTAGACAACTTCCCTTGAGTTGATAGCATACCAAGGAAAATACAATAAAGAAACATCATTTCAAACGGCATTTTCAAAACATACGTCATTGGTGCCAAGCCCGTAGCATTCTGCATGTATTTAATTGTAATAGAGCATCTTTGTTTTCAATAACTACCTGAAAATCAAACTTAATGTTTTTTAATAATATTCAGGAGGACTAACATAATGTTTCCTATTATCAAGAGGTCGCGCTAATTGCCAGATTGTATTTACCTGAATCTGAGACCTCTGTCCAGTAGATCTAGATGAATTGAGGCCAATTAAATCTCGATTTACCGGTACGTTTTTTTTTTTTTTTAAATTGGAGACTAATAACAAGGAAAACAAGCACGCACATTTAGACAAAAAAAGTATCAGTCAACATCATGTGTTTTATTTTGTGAAAATATGTTTCACTTCAAGGTGAAACAACATAGACACATGTTGTGATACATTGTGGGACGTTGCCATGACTGCCCCATGAACTTAAACAAAACTGGCACCAAAGTCTGGCACCAATGCAAAATTGAAATCACATTTGATTTTTCATACTATTATAGGTTCATTGAAACACAACAGGATTTGTTGTGCCACATGCAAATCAGTGTACAGTAATAGCTATATCTAAATTAAGATTTGAGATTTATGTTTAAACTTATAGGCGTGACTGGTAACTTACCCACAATTTCCCACAGCATTGAATCTAGCACAAGAGGAAAGTCTTGGTTGGGATCACACGATGATGTCCTGACTGACAAAGAGGAAACTAGAAGAGGGTCATTATAGCCACAGTGAACTGGCTTTGTGACCCTCTTGGTCAAACACACAATGATTGAATTAATTAAAGTGCTCAAATTATGCTCATTTTTAGGTTCACAATTGTATTTAGAGGTTTTATCAGAAAAAGTTTACATGGTTTCCTTTTCCAAAAAAAAAGCACCATATTTTTGTTGTACTGCACATTGCTGCAGCTCCTCT
>NC_045745.1:11127264-11127453 GCF_008692095.1 Etheostoma spectabile | reverse complement strand
TGTGTTGAGCTCTCTGTTTTAGCTACAGAGTGAGACATCTCATTACTGTTCCATCTTTGTTGGGAGTCACACATGCTCAGTAACTCGGTAAGGACTACTAACCAGTCAGAAGCAGAGTATGGGGGCGTGCCATACCAGCAGATAGGCAAGCGTTATAACGGGTGTTACAAAGTGATGCACGTTTGTCAC
>NC_045745.1:11126819-11127254 GCF_008692095.1 Etheostoma spectabile | reverse complement strand
GCTGGACTACAATAGAGCTGTTTGGAGCTGTGAACAGTGTTTTCTATTGGAGATGGTAAGTCCATTTGGGGGGGACTTTTTCACTTTATAAACCTATAACGTGCACAAAAAATATATATTGTATATAACAAAGTAAAGGAAAGGGAAAAAGCCAAAAAGCATAATGTGAGCACTTTAATAATTAAATTTGGCTATTTTTTTGCAGGGGTGAAAGAAGTTCTCAGACTGTTTCCTTCGATAATAAATACAAATACAAAAATACAACACTTTAAAAGCATGACACACTCAAGTGTGTCATGCTTTAACAGGTAGCAATAGATTGGGCTGCTAAACAAGGCTATTGCTCAGGTAGTAGAATTTAATTCCAAAGAAATACACAACCTGTACTCAACAATTGAATATTGCTCCTTAAAAAATCCAATATCCCCCCCCCCC
>NC_045745.1:11116105-11126809 GCF_008692095.1 Etheostoma spectabile | reverse complement strand
ATTATTTTTGTTCTTTCATCTCCCACCCCCAGTCACCTAAAAAAATCCCTTAATGTGATGACATGTACTGTGTGTTGTCCTGTGCATTATGATCTTTGTGTTTTTTGTGTTGTATTCTTGTTTCTTCTCCTTCTCATGCTGTATCGGATGCTGCTAACTTTAATTTCCTTGCGGGAGTCATCCCAAAGGGATTAATAAAGCTAAGTCTAAGTCCATGACTCAGTTGAACCTTTCTTTGTAATATGAGGCCAGTGTTTCTAGGTCTACTTTGGTTTAAGAGGCTTGAACCTGTGTTATGTAAACATATTGTGCATATAATACGTAGGGTATTACACTGCTTCAGGGCTGAAACACTGCTGGAAACAGCATCTAACGTGGGTTATACATGTCGGCAGTGGAGGATGAAGTAGTCACATCTTTTACATAGGTTAAAGTAGCAATGCTACAGTATAAAAATAACCCTACCCTCTGTTACAAATAATAAGTCATGCAGTCCAATTTACATGCAATTTAAAAATAAATTTAATACAAGTACAAGCATCAAAATATACTTGAACCCAAAGCTGAGACAAAAAGTGACTGTACAAAAAATACAATACATGGTGATGCCACATTTAGTAGGCATATTGGCTTTGCTCCATATTAATTAGCACAAAAATAAATATTTACTCAATAATCACCTTACAAGCCTTATTCTTTACAAAAAATGAATTGCACAAAGACAGTTTCCTTCTCTCTGACTTGTTACAGTACATCATAGTCCTTTCACCAAAACACAGTGTGGAGGCTTTCACACCTGCTGCATTTAGTTCAGTTAAATCCCACTCGAGTTGGTTTTCCCTTGGTGCGGTTCGTTTGGGCAGGTGCAGATGCAGCAATCGCACTCGGATGTGCATCAAAAGCGGACCAAACTTGTGTACCGTTTTTCCCGCCTATGCAGAGGATTCAGCCTGGAATTGGGAGGTGGTGTTGACAAGGTCTCTTGGAAGACTTTCTCTGGCTTCGTGCATCTTTCTCCTGGCCCTCTGGAAGGCCTCTGGCAGAGAAAATATACTAATTAACAATATGTAATGAAACAAATATAGTGAGACTACACAGTTCAAAATGAAAACCACAACTTAGCTGTCAAACTGATATTTAATCTTCCAAATACTGAATAACTAGTTAACTGAATGTCTTTACCCAGGATGGTGCAAACAGCTCCTTGCTGGCTAAATCCTCCCAGCTGGTCAAAAACCTTCTGCCTCCTCTTCTTCAACATGGTGGCATCAACAAAGGCCCTGAAAAACCAGCATACATTAAACCACACTCGAAAGGAAACTAAAACATTTAACGGTGTGATCTATAATGATGGTTGATGAAATATATGGTAAATAGTTTGTGCGCCCAAACTGACACATTCAAGGTGTACTTACCTGGCTTGCTGGAGGCAGTGCAGATTAAAGGTGACACTTCCTGTGGTTTCAGTGCAAAAGCCAAAGCGACTCAGCCTCTCTCCCTGCAGCCATGTATGGAAGTATAAAAATAAAAAAGGCATTCTTTAGTATCATTATTAGACTTAGACTTAGACTTAGACTTCTCTTTATTGATCCTTTGGGATGACTCCCGCAGGAAATTGAAAGTTCCAGCAGCAGTTTTTAGCAAGAACAAAGAAATAAAAAATAGATAAAAAGACAGTATAAAGACAACAAAATACCAATTAACATAGTAATGAACATGGACATAAACAATGCAGGTTCCAAAATATTCCCAAATGTGGCGTTGCAAATGCATCAGGACGGAGGTGTATACCAAAACTAAACAATGTGTCTGTGTGTCAAAGACCGTAACATAAGATGTGTTTATTTACAAGAAAACTCATCAGGGTGCTATTAAAGAGACGCTATGATAATTGATGATTTTAACAAAGACATTATACAGTTTTACAATTTAAGTAACGTAGTAGTGATCCTACTCTGGGTTTCCATTTTACTTTTTTTTAAAGATTATTTTTTGGGGCTTTTCCGATCTTGATGCACAAACAGTCTGTATTTTCACCATCTCACTACTTGCAGTATCATCAACAGCAGCAGAATATGCAACTTTTTTGAATTTTCTACCATTTTCTCTTCACTTTCTATCAGTAGCGGCATTGTTTTCAGACGTCCCCCATTGTCAGATGACCAAATTTACTCTAACTCTGCTGACTGCCACAAGACAACGTAACATAAATCCAAATGAATCTGTGCATCTTTGAGTGACAAAAAAAGAAAAGAAAAATAATCACCTTAAATTATACATTCCTTCTCCACCTCTCTAGAGCTCCAGAGGTTTGAGCCTACCTTAAAGGTCCCGGGTATTCTGACATAGCTGTGGTCTTCAAGCTCCGGAGAACCTCCAATAAAGAAGCGCCTCAGCGCAGAGCCTGTCCCTGTCTGAAGGGGTCTCCACGTATGGCATGTTATTGTATGTTTACCTGGCACACACAGAAAACACAAAATGTGGCAAAATAAGACAAAGGAACTGATTAAATGTTATTTTACAAAACATGTACATTTTTTTTGTGGGAAAATTAGTGATTAGTTCAGCATCTACATTTCCAATTCCAAAAGATAACTTTACGCGTTCCTTTAAAACAGGGGTCTTCAACGTTTTCCAGGCCAAGGACCCCCAAACTGATGGCGAGATGGAGCGGGGACCCCCTAATTATATATATTGTATAAAATTGTGTTATATCAAACTGGTCCTATAGTGCCATGTGTGCATTGATGACTGAAAGACATCTTCTGCCTCCATTTATCTGTTTACTACAGTGTGTTGAATTCATGTTAATGTGTATTTAAAGACATTTCAATTAGTGAAAAAAATTGCAGGGGGGGGAATATAAAAAAAAGTCTAATCAACCAAAACTTTCGCGACCCCCATGCAGTACCTCCGCGGGCCCCCTAGGGGTCGCGGACCCCCTGTTGAAGACCCCTGCTTTAAAATATAAAATGAAAAGTGTCTATTATAAATGCTGATGAGAGCTGAAACAACAGCAAAGTAACAGCAAATATGTAGATGGATAAACGATAAATCAACAATTAAAATAACGCGATCGTCTTCATTTTAATCCAACAATTTTGCAGTGTACACAGCATACCGGGCACGGCAGGAAAAAGCAGATAGCCATAGCCTTCAGTTCGATAGCGCTGCCAGGAGTCCAGAGAAAGAACCTTGAAGTAGATCACTGGCCACTGGAGAATTGACTCTAAAGACAGGAGAAAACTCAAACTAAATCCCTCTTATTTAACTAATGCATGAAACAAATTATTTAAAGACAATATCCCATGGCTGATACTAACCGTCACTCTCTTTTTCACTCATGTAGAAAGCCTCAAAGCTAAAGGGGTAACTGAAGAAAGCTACATTTTCCTGTTGGCAGAGAGAATTTTGAGGGTTTAACAAATCTCTGCAGCCATACTTTGAAGCTGTTAACCAGTTTGTTGTACAGTATATAAATACACACCTTCCCTAATGTTTTGGTCCGGCAGGTCTGGGTAACACCTGAGAGAGACTGAAAGGGCAAGCTGGACCAATCTAAATCAAACATAAGTGATGCACTGCATTTAGTTTATTTGATTTAAAAGGTTTCAACATACCTAAGAAATGTAAATACTGTCATATACTGTACTGTATGTGACTCACTGTTGGGCAGTTCCATGAAGAAGTGGATGTATAAGTTATCATATTCAAAGCCTTTGGCCAAAACTGAGTAAAGAGAAGAAAGAGATTTCAATGCCAAACATAGGCATTTTAGAAATATATACATCAGTGATGGCCACAGCTTTCCTACTCACCTATCTCTCCATTCATCAGGTAACGCAGAATACCTGCAGGAGGCTAAGGGAGAGACAAGCAGACCACCATAACAAGTGTTAGATGGTTAGTTTAACATTTTGTTTAAAGTCCAGTGTTAATATTTGATTAGTCTATATCCACAAGGTTCCACTTCCAAGATTGCTCCTTTGCTGCTGAAAATTCCGCTGGATGTCCCTCTTTTCGGCCGGATGTCCGTTACCTTTTGCTTTTTTTGTGTTACCGTTCTAAATTCTTCTTAATAGTTCTAAACTTTGGTGGATTTCTGAGGACTATGGTTACCTGCTCCTCAGATCTCTGCAGGGTAAATCCAGACAGCTAGCTAGACTATCTGTCCAATTCACTAAAACAACTTTTGAATGTACATGTTCCATCAAAACAAGTTCCTTTTGAGGCTATTTTGAGCGGTACCTTGGCTCTGGCCGCTGCTTAGCTTCACCCTTGATGATTGTGATTGGTTTAAATAAAAGCCAATAAACCAGAGCACATATATTTTTCCCATCCCAGAATGCTGTGTGGACTAGCCAGACCCTCCTCCGCAGTGCTGCAGAGGAAGGTCTGGCAAAGAGAGCGTGATATACTGTATGATCAATCTTTTCAGTCATTTTCAGTCAGTGATGTCAAACATGCTGCTTTCAGCTTCTGAAATGTGAGGAATCGCTGCTTGTTGTAATATTTATCTCTACTCAGACAAAACAAACTATTTCAACATGTAACCTTGGTCTCTTGGAAGCTGTAAAGAGCTGTGATCCCTATTTTCAGTTTAAAGTCAGCTTTAATGAAAGTTTATTAAATACTTACCATCTCAAAGTCCTGTCCAACAAGGCTATTGAGGTACTCCTTGTGCCGTACGTACAGCTGGAGACAGAGAAAAAGGAGACGTGTCAATAAGGCATGGGCTGGTCTGAGATTCTTCGGTTATCATATGGTTTCACAGTATTTTGCAATCACAGCTTTAAAATGTGTTATGTTTAAATGTCTTGGTTGAAGATACCAACTTTTATTTTCATTGAACAACAAGTATTTTAATTTTTAAACACACTGCACACTGGGAGGGAGACACATTTCTAAACACATTTCTAAACTGCAGTTTCTGTCTGTGACAACTTATTAAAAAACCAGCTCATACCGCAGATACGGTACGACGGAAATATTTGGTGGTTAAGAAACTGTTACTTTTTGAAACCGCGGTATACCTTGAAACCGGTAACCGGCCCATGCCTAGTGTTAAGGCGGTTTTATGCTTCTGCGTTGAATTGACGATGTACCCCCGCAGACCCTTCTGCGTCTACGCCGGACCCTACGCCGTAGCCTGACACCTCTCGAAAAATATAACTACACGTCACGGCGACGCACGTCTCTTGGCCGTGGCTTGGTAGCGGTGCATTTCCCCCGACTCATTTCCTGGTTCTCCTTCTCCACAAACAACATAAAATCATGGAGAGGATTAACTTTTCCTGCCAAAGATGTCTCACTGTGGTCGGAAAGCACAAGGGAGACACTTTAGTTCTCTCATTGTGACTCTAGAGTCAGTACTCGCTCCGAAGCTAATCCCTGTCACTCTCTCACTTGTCTCTCTACCACACACACACACACACGCACACACGCACACACGCACACACGCACACACACACACACAAGTCAGCTCAACGCACACGCCAGCGCACAAGTATAAACACCAGGCCACTTATGTAGGCCACGGTGAAAGCTCTGCATGAAGCCTCTGCAGAAGCATAAAATGACCTTTAATATCATGAGACATGTTGTTTGAGTTCATAATCAGTAACATGAACACAACTATTAAAAGATATGGAAAGAATGATGGATTTTAACTCACGTCTTTGTACATGTTCTGCTCCCTGTCCTGTTCCTCTGGTGGCATGGCTGTGCATACATTCTCCACAGTGAGACGCCAAACTTCTCTCTTCTCCCCCACCGTTACAATCCTGCACAACACCACACACACCAGACTGGTTGTCTTTCGTTTGTCGGAAAAAAATGCTTCCCTTTGTCCTCATAAAAAACATACTTTTGTTTTCTTTGTTTGGTCACAATCCACCCAAAATTTGTCGAGAAATTTTAGTCGTTGACTTTTAGTAAGGACGAGTGTAGCTAAATATGCAGTGTAGCTTTACACTGTACATTTCCTTGCAGATCAAGCAGTCGTTTTTAAAACATGTTGAGATGATATTCCTCAACACTGGAGCCACAAACCGTCTTTTGTCATGTTGTGAACTTGCCTGTAGGGCTCTTTGCCTTTGTTGAAGTCAGGTTTTACAATGACCGTTCCGTTGCCATCTGTTTTTATGGTTACCAGCAAATATTCATTATCTTTCTGGCCCAGCCTGAGAAACCAAACATGGAGAGAAAACAAAAACTGAATCAAACAACATACACAGGTAGAATTTTTTTACGCTGCTAATGAAACCTGCTGATAGGAAACAGTTCCTTTCCTTTGTCAATTTCTAAGATGCAAGACTAAACTCCTAAGGGGCAGAATCAAGTTGTCGAGAACAATACCTACCGCAGGGCAACATTAGGTGGAAACTGATCAATGATACTAATGGATGAGTCACGATGGAACAACAAAAGGTGAACTAAATGTAAAGGGAGTCTTACCTTCCAGGGGGGGCCAGGTCTGCCATGATGTGCATGGTCTGCATGGCATTATTCACCACATGACTGCTCTTCACAAACTCCTCTGTGGGCTCCCAGTTGACGATCTTTGATTTAGGAATACTACAATCTCTGCAAAATATGCCAGACCATCCTATCACATGACTGTGACAAACATTTAACATTACAATACTGTCTTTGAGGACTAATAGACATCATTTGGATGAAAGTTTACTAAATTAATTTTGATTTTAACTGCATTGTATTTACACAATTCAATGCACATACTGCATGTTCCACAGACTGAAAGTTTGTTACAAGGAGAGACTCTAATTACATGCATTTTGAGAATGAACAAACAGAATACAGACTTCTCCAATGGAAGAAAATCTGGATTATCAATCCATCTAAATAAGTGAGCTTCACCTACATGGTGCGTCTATCCTGCCGCCTGTGTCTCAGACTGGCCATCCTTTCAGCCAGGAATGTGGGGCTGGATTTGGTTGTGGTCAATAAGTCAGCGGAGTGCTGCTTTTAGGATCAAAGGAACAAGCTACTTACAAACACAGTTACAAGAAGAATCCTGAATACAGTAGTTTTTTGTAATCAAAATCTACCATAACAGCGTGTTTTTAAACATATTTCATAACAAAATATTACTTTGAAGGTACTTGTGCATCAATGATCACTGTACACCAAAGACTGTGCTCAATAGTAAACACATTAATACAAGAAACTGTGATAAACTGACTCATTCAATCTGTTTCTAATGACTCTTGTTTAGTTTTGTAAACTAATACATAACTCTGTACCGTGAATTATTGGATGATGGTGTAGACATTGTAGGATGCAGCACAACCTACCAGTTGGTGGAAGGGAAGACAGCTGGTGTAGCGGTCATGATCTGTGTATGTGAAAATCCGGAGATTACGTCGGCCCCTAGACTTGTTCAGGGCCTTGACTTCTGCATGATACTGACGGTCCAGAGGGGTCTGACACGTTGCCTCGTTCTGGAACAGCTCCATCTCATACTGGGATCACAGACAGAAAGACATGATGGTATGAAGGAGGGGTAAAGTCATAATAGAAAAATTTGCCTTAACTCTTGAACTTTGAGTTATTTTATTTGTAATCACTTTGAGCTGTATGAAGTTATTATAACTCGCTGAAGGTTTAAAGTTCTACCTGACTAAAGAGTTTCTCCTGCCAGCCCACCACCAGCTCCTCCTCATTATCACCTAGTGACAGAGTAACACAAATGTCAAGTTATTAAAATATGCTTTGAAGGAAACATCTACCCTAAATACATTTACACATGGTAAACACAAGTTATACATAATGTATGTTACATTCCTGTACACGTTCTGGTGTCATATTACATGTTATATGTTTATTTCTAGGACTGCAGAACAAACAATTACATAATCTTATCAAAAAGAGTGGTTGTTTTTAGTTGCTTATTGTAAATATATATACATGTAACAGATTGTGTTTAAAGGGCTTATGTAACGTCTCGTATTGGTCTGAATTAAATCAAAATTGTATCGTGGCAGACTTTGTGACATCAATAAATACTGTATTGTTCTCCAAAGAATCAATATAATATCCTATTGTGATAAAACATGATTAACACCCCTCCATATTACCCTAAACTAAAAAGTGCTTTTGTTGCCAGCTGACAATCACACCATTAAACAAGTCCTGACAAATGTCTAAGTCAAGCAGAGAAATGTAAAGAGAGAATCAAAATGTTTACTAAAGATCAAGCAAAGAAGGCAAGTTGGTGTAAGTTGTGCAACACATGAGTAAAGTACAAGAGACAAAAATAACTTGTTAGTATGAACATCGTGATGTCCCATCGTGATCACCATCAGTCCTTCTCCCAGCAGGTAAAATAATTCACCTGTCTGGCCTCGTGAGGTGAGGGTTTCCAGTTCAATGTCCCCTCTGTCTTGCTGGGACAGGACTTGCTGCTGGAGGTGCTGAGAGAGGGCTGCTGTAGAGGTCACCTTCTCTATACGCACCCTAAAGTGGGAGACACAAATGAATATCGTGCTAAATCAATAAAAAAAAAAAAACGTTAGCACGTTGGAATCTTGTAGCTAAGCTAATGTTAACTTTACCATGAGCTATTTACCTTATTCTCAAGTTTTTGACAGCATCCCGGGACCGATACACAGCTTCTCCAGTATCTGTGTTCCAACTGTCCGCCATGAAATTCATATTTAGCAGGTAAACATTCAAAAGGAACTATTATTTTGATGTTAGCAATGCTAGCACTTATAGTTAGCACGCAGCTACTTTTTCGTATTTTTCGTACTCGCAACAACATGCGATTTGTTATCTAGCTAACTGCTCGCAGCGTTTGCAAATGTACGCGACGAGAAGGTCAGCGAACAAACGGTTAAAGCTGTAATTAACAGCTAATGCAACAAGTTTTCAGTCATGGACACATTAGCACTGCTAATTCATAGTTGTCGTTGCCATAGAGATATGAAGTTAGGTTTTCTTCTTGGTTGAAGCGTGGTGGCGGTTTGTAAATCAGCATCACCGCCACCCACCGGACTGGAGTAGCCCACTAGTACTGAAATTCAAGGTACTTTACTTGAGTATTTCCATTTTATACAACTTTATACTTACTCTAAACTTTGAGGTTTGTCTTGAATGTAAAGTGCATTACAAATAAAATGTATTATTATTACTCCACTACATCTCAGAGGAATATGTTTTGTATCCCCTTCCTGTCCATTGAAAACCATGTATCTGCAGATGTGGTGACATTGAATGTTTGTGATGATCTGAATAATGAAGTCTTCCTTTATAGGTTGAAAACATTATCCTACTTCTTAAGCTTATTAAAGTATTTAAAAAGCCTCTTTAATCAGCTGGAAAATGCAGTGCCACCCAGCTGAAAACAGGGCCGTTATTTTCTGACACCGTGAAAAGTTGACTTTTTGACATGTGGTTGACGATGATGATGCATTGCTGTAGATTGAACTACCCAGCAGTAAAGTAGTAAAAATTACCCCAACATTAAACATCTGGAGCAGTAAAATGCAATAATAATGACCTTTACTACTAATAATAATTTATTAGTAGTAGTAGTAAAGCACTGACAGGAACATTTTACTGCAGAATGAGTACTATTACTAAGTACAATTAGCTGATGATAATATAGTTATCAGTTATAGTTATAGCTATTTTTTGGAATGCATGACTTTTACTTGTAGTGTAGTAGAGTATTTTCACAGTGTGATAGAACTTTTACTAAAGTAAAGGATCTGAATACTTCTTTAACCACTGTTGGATTGAGCCGTTCCTCTATTCAGCACAAGGTGGCGGTAACAGTACGGTATGACAGCTCTTTACCATAAAATAAAAAAGCGAAGAAGAAGGCGACATCCCCAAACCAATCAGACAGCCTGGCGGGTCCTGGGCTGTTGTTGTGCTGATCTGTCACAGTTTTGTGAAACATTATCACGTTTCTGTATAGATACAGGATGGCGTCGTTTGTGACTGAAGTCCTCGCCAGCTCTGGCAAACTGGAGAAAGAGGACCTGTCCAGCAAAATAAGCAAAATGTCGCGCAAGGTGGAAGATACAAAGGTAATCCACTAGCTAGCATAGCATTGGCTACGTAACGCTACGTAAAGTTTGAACCAGCGTTAGCAGTTAGCATCGCTACCACTGAAAGTCATGAAAGTCTTATTCTTAGACAAACGTTAGCTACATTTTTACGGTTCTTTCTAAAAATAAGACTAAGTTGCAGAAACTGTATTTAAATACACAGCGGACTATTCAGCTAGTTTAATTTATGGCATTATCGTTAGTACTTTGCTGCTAACGTGATATTTGCTGTGAAGTTAGTGGTGACATCTGACTACGTGGCTGTGTTTAAATCCTTTAGAAAATAACTTCATATTATCTGCACTAGAGTTGTCTTACAGTAGGTCGCTGCATTAAATGAAGTCAGTGGTGAAATGTAACGTTAAGTACATTTACTTAAGTACAAAGTTGAGGTAACGTTTGTACTATTTTTCTTTTCATGCCACTTCTACTTTTTACTCCACTGCATTAAGGCCTAGTATAGTTTTTGCTTCTTTTTTTCTGTGTGCGTTTATATTCTCTTTTGTCTTTCTTGTCTTGTGAGGACTCTAGGCATTGTCACATGAATGCATCCCCTTAGTTTGTTACCTGCATGCGCAATGAACTAGTGTTCTTGATGTGTGTGTAAAATTAGTCATGTCCTTTA